>NW_007260517.1:485480-493324 GCF_000164805.1 Carlito syrichta
CGAACCTGCAGGCTCAGGCAATCCACTCACCTCAGCCTCCCAAAGGCACGGGATTACAGGCTGAGCCACCGAGCCGGGCTAAAATTTTTATTTTAAAGATGTGGGGTATGATTCAGGGTTAGGTATACTGTGGCAGAGAGGGGGCTGATAGCAGTTAAAAGTATTCCTTTTGAAAATCAATCGGCAAGCTCCGAAAACCCACTAGACCGGTTTTGCTTGAGAAAACCAAATAACCAAAGACTGAGGCTCTCCTGGAAATGCAAAAGAGTGACCAATTCACAAACTTACCCAAATCCCCTCTTTTTGAAGTTATCAGTTTACAATCCCTGCTTGCTATGCATTTCCTGGAGACTGTTTGTTCTTTGAAAATCTGATTTTTCTGAGTACAACCTCATGAATTCCAAAGAAAATGTGTAATCGCTCAACACAACCACAACTCCCTTACCTAAACTAAGGTATAAGACCCCTCTCCTCTCTCCCTGGGGTGCTCAGCCTTAGAGCATTAGCTTGCTGAGCCATGCTGGTGCGGATAAATCTGCTACTTCCGAAAACAACCTCAATGTCATGGCCTCTCTGTGTTCCTGCTACATACTTGGTGTATTGGCCGGGAATGGGGGAATTCCGAGATGGTGTGTTCCACCTCCTTTGTCATCAGGGTATGACCTCCAGGGCGACGGGAGAAGCAATCTCACCTGGCACGCAACGGACCTTTTGATCCATAGGAGGGAGGCCCCTCCTGGCACACTGAGGCTCAGACCACGAAAGCACAACAGGGACCCAAGAGGCGAGGAACTGGCATGAGGATGACCACCCAACGGAAAGGACAGAATGAACACCCGGCGGAAAGGGTAGGAATAAGGGCTTTTGCATAGACTTGCCAATGGATGGCAGAAGGGGAGCTTGATCACCTCCTGGAGTCCACAAGTAATCTCCAGTCCGAAGGAAAGGACTGAAAGACTGTGGAAGGTAACACTGTCTGAAGATGAACCCGTAGACTCCTAGGATTAGGGCGGAGGGTTGAAGAATGTGTTGTGTGATTGCATGTAAATGAGACGGACAGGGGGAGGGTTCTGCATAAAGTTAGTCTGTGTTGGGGGTTGTACCAACCTGCCAATTGCTAAGAGGTGTCTGAAATATCTTTGCGAGGAGTACAGCTAGAGGAGGACAAAACAGATGTTTCCCATACCCCTCATTCTCTTATTTGTGTGTGTCTGTCGTTTTGAATCTGCTAAAGAGCTGGTTGAGTTATTATCCTTTGTTTAATGGGACATGTCATCTTTTCAAAGCTTGATTAGTGCATGTTTCTTTATGTCATTTTATGTTTCCCTACCTTTATTTGTATGGTGTTTCTCCCAAACCATTGACACTGTTAAAATTCCTGCCTTTTGTTGTTAAGGATGTGGGAAAGTTGCCTTCTGTGTATGTGAAGTGCTACCAGTTATCTTGAATTCTTTCCCGGGATCACACACTCTCCCATCCTTAGCCTGTGTTCTTCTTCATGAATTCTGAAGGAGTTCATTCTAATCCACCTGTAAAGAAACATAGAAATGTCTCTTATATGCTACTTAGCCTTTTGCTAACTCAGTGCAAGTTAATGCTAGTCTTGGAGAAAATAATTTTGTAATCTTTCTCTGGCAACTAAGGGACTGAATAGAATGTTCTTGCTTTCAAATGCTAGAAGCCAGGTTAGTTGAAAGTAAGTATGTTTCTAAAGGTTTAGGCCTTGCCTAAGATCGTGATCAACTGCTTGTCCCTGTAAAACTGTTGGGAAGTCTTTAGAGTTGTGTAATGTATGCTAAGTCCCCACTTTAAATTGTGATGCTAGATAACACTGCCGCTTGCTTTTTGGCTATGCCTGACCAGCACACCTCTTACAAGACTGGTAAAGTTTTAAATGCTGAATACTTTGCAGGACTTAATAAGGCATGGGAACTGGCCATTCCACCTGATTAAGTCACCATTAAGCTCAGTACTTCACCTAAGGGACAGGTCAAATATTAGGCACACCCTGTGACACATAGAATGAGACTTGATCACTCTCATTTAATTGTCCACATCTTACAACTAAGACTACTGTTTAGTAATTCGTAAGGATTTTCAACAATTTTGCCTATTCATAATTAGAAATAAGTAAGAACAGATCATTTTACATCTACGTGGTCTGTTCACTCTAAAGGGGTTTTGAACCAGGTCATTTTGTAGGCATCATTGGAAAGTCATGGAGCAGAAAGAAAAAAAAAAAAGACTTCAAGGAGGGCTGAGGACACTCAGCTTGGAAGAAGCCATCAGGGTCCCACGGATACCTGGCATTGCTGTTTATGGCTTTATTTAGTTATTTGTTTGTTTTAGAATTCTTCTTTGAGGAATAAATTGCAAATGTTCAAAACAAATTCTGGGTTTTCAAGAAACATGACCAAGAAAATGTGTAATAATCTGTACCCTTAGACACCTCAATGGGACAGATTTTGAATAATTAAAGCAAATTAAAATTACGTGGTTTAAAATTTAAAAAATAATAAGTGCATTATTAAAATCAAATTTGAAATCACTAAAAGTTAGCATATAATGAAGTTTGGAAAGGAGCAAAACTATCTGGCAATTAAATTCGCTTAGTAGATCTAAAAAAAAAATGGCCAAAAGTTCTGTATGCAGAGGCATTTAAAAAATTTATTTCACGACTGAGCTCGGTGGCTCAGCCTGTAATCCCAGTACTTTGGAAGGCTGAGGTGAGTGGACTGCCTGAGCCTGCGGGTTCGAGACCCACCTGGACAACTTGGTGAGACCTCATCTCTACAACAAATCAAAAATTAGCCGGGTGTGGTAGCACACTCCTGTAGTTCCAGCTACTTTTAAGGCTGAGGTGGAAGGATCACTGGAGCCCAGCAAATCGAGGCTGCCGTGGCCGGGAGCAGCCATTGCACTCCAGTCTGGGTGACAGAGTGAGACGCCAACTCAAAAAATAAAAAATAATAAAAAATAAAAATAAAAATTTATTTTACTATTTTGCAAACAAGATTATATTCTATGGAATATTAAATACCCAATTCCAAAGGCTTGACTCAGGACTATGAATACCAAACTCCCAATTATAGAAAGCTTCTGAGCCGGGCTTGGTGGCTCAGCCTGTAATCCCGCACCTTTGGGAGGCAAGGTGAGGGGATTGCCTGAGCCCACGGGTTTGAGACCCACCTGGACACCTTGGTGAAACCTCATCTCTACAATAAATAAAAAAAATCAGCCAGGCGTGGTAGTGCATGCCTGTAATTCCAGCTACTTGGAAGGCTGAGGTGGAAGGATTGCCGGAGCCCAGCAGGTCAAGGCTGCAATGACCGGGAGTGTCATCCAGTCTGGGTGACAGAGTGAGACTCCAACTCAAAAAAAAAAAAAAAAGAAAGAAAACTTCTTAGAAACTAAGACATTAAGGGAAAAAAGGAGAAGGACTCCAGGATAAGCACCAGCTAGAGGAAAAGTAAACAAACCTATTGGCAGTTGCCACTAATGGCAAAGTTCCAGCTACCCAAAAGAGGCCTGATAAGGATAAACCTGCTAAGGGGAATGGTATCAGCTGCTATGAATGTGGTCAATCTGAGCACTTAAAGCACAATTGTTCTTGATGGCCTAACCCCCCAGGATCTTGTCCAACATCTGGACTAAAAGTCCACTGAAAGAGATGGTGTAGCCTCTCCTGAAGGTGGGGGAAAATCACCTATCTGGGTGATGGTGGCTGTTGACTGAAGAGGGGGGCACAGCCCATCCCAGCACTTTGTTTGCCATCACCCCAGAGAATCCTTGGGTCTGTATGAATGTGACTGGGGTTCAAATTAATTTCTTAATTAATACTGAGGCTAAATTTTTAGCCCTGGTGCTCATACTGAGCCTCTTTCTCCTGATACCTACTCTCTAGTGGGAATTAAAGGTGTTCCAAAAGTTAAATGTTTCACCTAACAGTTACTAAAAGGTGAATTCAAAGTATGACTGTAAAAGGTTATCTATAAAAAGATAAGAAAGAAAGCAAAAAGCAAAGGAAAAATATAAAAAGATTGTTGGTGTACAAATAAGGTTTTAGTAAGAAAAAAAGGAATATAAGAGAAAAAAAATTTTGATCTAAGAAGAGATCTTATATGGTAAATTTCTGTCCTATAATAAAGTAAATAGTTATCTGAAAATTTTAAAAAGGGGGGTGGAACAGGAGCCTCTGCTATGGAAAAAGGCCCAGAAACAGGCCTTTGAATGAATTAAACAGGCCCTCACTAATGCACCTAATCTGGGACTCCCAGATGTGACTAAGCCTTTATTTTTATATGTACATGAATATGTTGGCACTGCAGTAGGGGTCTTCACTCAAATGCTTAGGGTCATGCCATACACCTGTGGCATATTTATCCAAACAGCTAGATTCTGTAGCCCAGGGCTGGCCGCCTTGCTTATGAACCCTGGCAGCCACAGCACTCCTGATAACAGAAGCTATCAGACTAACTGTGGAACAACAACTAACAGGGTGCCTTGTGCGGTAATAAATTTAATAAAATATAAGAGGCAGTATTGGCTAACCAACACTTGAATGGTCAGATGTCAGGGACTGCTCTATGAAAAACCCACGTATTCACCTAGAGGTGGTAAAGACCTTACTACCCACAGAGCAAGCCAGACCACGATTGCGTTAAAATAATAAACGAAGTGTTCTCTAGCCATCCAGATTTAACAGACCAGTCCCTCAGGGACTCTGAGGTCAAATACATCACGGCAGGAGCAGTTTCATGTAGAAGTGCTTTGCAGGCTATTTCCATTCTTTTAAGGCAGGTCACCGAGGCTGAGGGAAAACCCGGAAGGGATTTCTCAAGCTCTGCTCTAAAGGCCTGAGGATACCTGGGTCCTGCTTTGACCGCACATCGGAGGCTGGCTGATCAACGCATGGCAGAAGTTGGAGGATTCAGCATAAGGACTCAGCGGACATCACTGATAAGCCATTGTTTTGCTTTGTCAACCTTTATCTTTGCTAAACTGTTTGTCATTTTAATTGCTGTAAAACTGACTTTATTTGCTATCGAATTAACAGAGTTGACTTCATTGAACATGTTGGGAAAGGGTCTCACTAGCATTTCCATTCTTTCTTATGATAGGAAGTTTTCTTGTGCTTTTATGTATTTCTGCCTAATTTGGATGTTTATCACTCTCCCCACACACCCAGCATGTAAATGTGTAGAGACTATCTGGCCAGACTTAAGAGTTTTCCATTATTATTCATCACAGCCAGAAGTTTGTTCTGGTGGCCAACAAGGCCTGTTTGGTATTGGGCACTTGCTTATGCAACTAAATCTTCTCAATGTACTATTATCACCCGAGCTATAAGCAATTGTATAGTCTGCCTAACCCAAGGGGGGCTGAACTAGGCATTCCCCTTTATGAAAGTCTCAAGATATGAGATGCTCAATCTCTCGACCAAATTCCTAATATAGGAGGTACCCAGGTTTGGAAAGATGATGAATGGCCACCCCAGAGAATTACAAATAATTATGGCCCAGCCACATGGGCACAAGATGGAAGTTGGGGATACCGCACACCTATATATATGCTAAATCGCATTATCAGGTTACAAGCTGTCTTAGAAGTTATAACTAATCAAATAGCCACGACTTTTGAGCTTGTTGCTCAGCAACAAGCCCAAATACGTGCAGCTATTTATCAAAACCACTTAGCTTTGAACTACCTGTTAGCAGAAGAAGGAGGAGTATGTGGTAAATTTAATAGCTCTGACTGTTGTTTGCAAATAGATGATAATAGTAAAGCTATAACTGATATAGCCACCGATATTAGAAAGCTTGCCCATGTCCCGGTGCAAAAATGGCAAGGCATAAAAATGAGCAATTGGTTTGAAAACATGCTCTTGGGTCTGGGAGGATTTAAGTACATTATTGGATCTGTAGTCCTATTGGTGGGATCCTGTCTTATCCTCCCTTGCATAGCCCCAATAATTATGAACGCCATTTCTAAGTTTGTGGAAGCAGTTGTTGAAAGAAAAACTGTGGCCCACATAATGTTAATGCACCAAATTAAGGATGATGATCTTAACCCATGAAGGGTGGAGCATCAAAGCGGTGAATGTGGCAGAGAGGGGGCTGATAGCAGTTAAAAGTATTCCTTTTGAAAATCAATCGGCAAGCTCTGAAAACCTGCTAGACCGGTTTTGCTTGAGAAAACCAAATAGCCAAAGACTGAGGGCTTTCCTGGAAATGCAAAAGAGTGACCAATTCACAAACTTACCCAAATCCTCTCTTTTTGAAGTTATCAGTTTACAACCCCTGCTTACTATGCATTTCCTGCTTGCTATGCAACCCCTGTTTGCTATGCATTTCCTATGCAAAGACCATTTGTTCTTTGAAAATCTGATTTTGCTGAGCACAACCTTGTGAATTCCAAAGAAAATGTGTAATCGCTCAACATGACCCCCCCATCCCTTACCTAAACTAAAGTCTAAGACCCCTCTCCTCTCTCCCTGGGGTGCTCAGCCTTAGAGCATTAGCTCACTGAGTAGAGCCAGTGCAAATAAATCTGCTACTCCCTAAAACAGCCTTGGTGTCATGGCCTCTCTGTGTTCCCACTACAATAAAAATGGTCATTGTACAGGTAAAGTTTGGGCCTCACTTTGGTCCCAGGTCACCTGGTTTGAGTTCAGGTATCCTTATTGATGAAGTGTGTCCCCCCTTCTCCCACCCACTCCCTCCCCTGGCAGTTTTCCACTACTGCCAATCCCCTTCTTATAGTATTATGATAATTGTTCAGGGTCCACTTATGAGTGAGAACATGTGGTACTCAATTCTTTGTTTCTGCGATTGATCACTGAGTTTTACAGACTTTACATCCATCCAAGTTGCTGTGAAGTATACTTTTGTCATTTTTTTATGACTGTGTAATATTCCATCATGCATATGTATCACATTTTTAAAATCCATTCTACTTTGATGGGCAGCACAGTTGGTTCCATGATTTTGCTATTGTGGATAGTGCTGCAATAAACATATGGGTATCTTTTCTGTAGAATGGTTTGAGTTCCTCTAGGTAGATTCCCAGAAGGGGGATTGCTGGGTTGTATGGGAGGTCAATTTTTAGATCTTTCAGAAATCACCACACTGTTTTTCCACAGAGGTAGGACTAGTTTACACTCCCACCAACAGTGTAGAAGTGTTCCCTTTTCCCCACATCCTCTCCAGCATCTGTGGTTTTTGAGTTTCTTTTTTATTTCTTTTTGAGTTGGAATCTCACTCTTGTCTCCCAGACTGGAGTGCGGTGGTATGCTCATGGCTACTGTAACCTCGACTGGTTGAGCTCAGGAGATCCTTCCCCCTCAGCCTGCTTTTTGAGTTATTGATGATGACCATACTTACTGGAGTTAGGTGGTATCTCACTCAGTACTACTGTACTTTTCAAGGTACTGTATTGTAAGATTAAAATTGTTTTATTTTTATTTTTTTATTTTTGAGTTGGAGTCTCACTCTGTTGCACTGCCCATGGCGTGCAGTGGCATGCTCATGACCAAAGCAGCCTCAACCTGCTGGGCTTAGGCGATCCTTCCACCTCAGCCTTACAAGTAGCTGAAACCACAGTTGTGCACCACCACACCCAGCTAATTTTTGATTTATTGTAGAGATGAGGTTTCAAAAGTTGCCTAGGCTGGTCTCAAACCAGTGGGCTCAGGCAATCCTCTCACCTCAGCCTCCCAAAGTGCTGGGATTATAGGCATGAGCCACTGCACCTGGCCTAAAATTGCTTTATTTTTTGTTTTTTGGTTTTTTTTTAGTTGGAGTCTCACTCTGTTGCACAGACTGGAGTGCAGTGGCCACTCCCGG
>NW_007260517.1:493346-495816 GCF_000164805.1 Carlito syrichta
GGCCACTCCCGGCCACCGCAGCCTTGACCTGCTGGGCTCTGGCCATCCTTCCGCCTCAGGCTTCCAAGTAACTGGAACTACAGGTGTGTGCTACCACGCCCGGCTAATTTTTGATTTATTGAAGAGATGAGGTCTCAGCAAGTTGCCCAGGCGGGTCTCGAACCTGCGGGCTCAGGCAATCCACTCACCTCAGCCTCCCAAAGGCACGGGATTACAGGCTGAGTCACTGAGCCCAGCAATTGCTTTATTTTTTGAGTCTCTTTGTTAAGTATTATTTGTGTGAAAAGTATTATAAACCTATTACAGTACAGAACTATATAGCCAGTTGTGTTAATTGGGTACCCAGGTTAACTTTGTTGGGTTTATGAACAAATAAGACTTATAAACCTGTTCTCGGAATTGAGCTCGTTAGTATGTAGGAAACTTACTGTGTAGAATTGTCAACCTATATACCCATGGGAATACTTTTATTAACTAAAGTACAGTGCTTATGTACTTTAACTTTTAACCTTAAGCCCACTTCCTAGGTTACTCAGGTCAGCACCTTTCCCCACCGCCTTCAGTGAAGTGGCTTCACGTTGGAATAAAGTTTGATTGTCTTGTCTAGTCTGATTCCTTACTGCTGTCCCTTGATTTCCTAAATGATTTTTAAAATGTGCATGCATTAAGTTTCAATCTTTGTGTTGTAAAGTGTTGACAGGCTTTGACAGATGCATTCTGTTATGCATTCACCATTACCATGTCATTTGAAATAGTTTCATCCCCTAAAAAGCCACTGTGTGACTCTGCTCTCTACCAGAACCCCTGAAACTAGTGATCTTGTAGCAGGAAAAATAGAGAGACTGTAACACCGAGACTATTATAGGAAGTGGCACTTTATTACGCTGGCCATTCCAGCGGGACCGAGAATTTAATGCGTCCAAATTGAGTGCCCAGAACAGGATAAGTGGGGTCTTATACCCTTGTTTAGGTAAGGGAGGGGGGTCGTGTTGAGTGATTACATACTTCCTTTGGAATCTTACAAGGTTGTACTCAGCAAAATCAGATTTTTTTAAAGAACAAATGGTTTCCAGGAACTGCAGGATTATAAACCATCAACTTCAGAAGGGGGGTTTTAAATAAGACTCTTTTCCATTTTCATGAAATGACCAGTCTCTGGGCCATTTGGCCTTTCTTAAATAAAACCTGCCCAGCACCTGGCAGGTCTTAAAGTTGCAACCTGCCTTTCAAAAGGAAATACCTTTAACTGCTATCAACCCCTCCTTCCTGCCGCTGGGCTAGTGGGAGATATTCAATCAGCCCAGGTGAGGCCAACTGCTGATCCCGAATCAGCTACATGTGTTTTTGTGTTTATTCACTCAATCATACAAGAAATATATTTGAGCATTTGCCGCATCCTGCCACAAACTTTTTACTGTCTCCAAAAATTTCCCTTTTTCAGAATGTTATATCGTTGGAATTAAACAATAGGTAGACTTTTCAGATTGGCTTCTTTCACTTTGCCATGCACATTTAAGGTTCTTTTGTCTTTTTGTGGCTTGATGGCTCATTTCTTTTTAGCGCTGAATAATATCCTACTGTCTGGAGGTTTCAGTTTGTTTATCCTCTTGCCTATTGAAGGACATCTTGGTTGCTTCCAGTTTGGGGTTGTTATGAATAAAGTTGCTATAAACATTCATATGCAGGCTTTTGTCTAGAAACAAGTTTTCAAATAGTTAGATAAGTAACTAACAGTGCAGTTGTTGGATCGCATGATAAGCTGCAAGATTGCATGACTGCATGGCAAGACTATGTTTAGTTCAGCTTTGTAAGAAACTGCCAAAGTGGCTATCATTTTGCCTTTTCCCCAGCAATGAATGAGAGTTCTTGTTGATCCACATCCTCATTAGCATTAGCATTTAGTGTTGTCCGTGTTCTGGATTTTGGCCATTGTAGTGGTGTCTCATTGTTTGAATTTGCAATTCTTTAATTACAAATGATGTTGAGTATCTTTTCATGTGCTTATTTGACATCTGTAGATCTTCTTTGATGAAGTATCTGTTCAGATCTTTTGCCCATTTTAAAATGTGTTTGTTTTCCTATCATTGAGTTTTTAAAGTTTTTTCATATATTTTGGACTCAAGTTCTTTGTGAAATGTGTGTTTTGTAAATATTTTCTCTCAGTTTGCAGTTTCTCTTGGTTTGTAGTTTGTCTTTTCATTCTTTCAACAGTGACTTTCTTAGAACAAAAGATTTTCATCTTATTAAAGTACAACTCGTCAATCTTTCTTTCACAGATAGCAAAATCTTTTGGGCCATTGGTTTTTGTTTTGTTTTGTTTTGTTTTTTGTTTTTGAGTTGGAGTCTCACTCTGTCGCCCAGACTGGAGTGCAGTGGCCTCTCCTGGCCACTGCAGCCCTGACCTGCTGGGCTCCAGTGATCCTTCCACCTCAGCTTTCCAAGTAGCTGGAATTACAGGTGCATGCTACCA
>NW_007260517.1:495836-498252 GCF_000164805.1 Carlito syrichta
GCTGCCCAAGCGGGTCTCGAACCCGCGGGCTCAGGCAATCCACTCACCTCAGCCTCCCAAAGGCGAGGGATTACAGGCTGAGCCACCGAGCCTGGCTTTTTTTTTATGTTTTTATTGTAGAGATGAGGTCTCATCATGTTGCACCAGGCTGGTCATGAACTCCTAGGCACAGGCAATCTGCCTGCCTTGGGCTCCCCAAAGTGCTGGGATTATAGGCGTGAGCCACCACACCTTGCCTGCCTTGGCTTATTTTTTATTGGTCTTTTGTCTTGTCTTACTGAGATTTTTAAAAGTTTAAAGTTTTAAAAATAGGAGTTGAATCATGGGCAGACCAGTCCAGCAGGGATTTGGTTCCCAGAGGGCACTGCAATAAATCAGAGATGTGACTTCAGGACATGTGAGTCTCTCTATCACACATGACAAGGGCATAGTGGTCCTACGCCCCTCCAGTGCGGGAAAGTATTTTGGAATAAGGAGGTCATGTGGGAAGGAGAAAATACTGACTGTGTTTTATCATCTGCGAGTGTTCTAGAGGCTGTCAGCTGAAAGTCAGAGCCAGTTGAAACTCTGGTGCCTATTGTCCTGCTTACTGGGAACTGATTATATTACCGATTCCAATCAAAACCTTTTTATTTGCTTCCTGGAATCATCTAATCCTGAAAGCCCCAAAGGAAAACTGAAGAGAGAGAGAGACCTGCAGAAAAGTGGGAAAATTGACAATTTACTTTTTCTCCAAAACATTGACTTTTCATTGGCTTGTGGTAATGAATCTGTCATAAGCATGCTTATATGAACACTTTTATTGATCATAAATCAATCCATGCATATTGCCCCCAATAAATACATGTCAAACAAACATTTAAAGACAATCTAGCCGGGCTCGGTGGCTCAGCCTGTAATCCCGCGCTTTTGGGAGGCTGAGGTGAGTGGATTGCCTGAGCCCGAGGGTTCGAGACCCTCCTGGGCAACTTGGCGAGACCTCATCTCTACAATAAATCAAAAAAATCAGCCGGGCGTGGTAGCGCACGCCTGTAGTTCTGGCTACTCGGAAGGCTGAGGCGGAAGGATCACCAGAGCCCAGCAGGTCGAGGCTGCAGTGGCCGGGAGCGGCTACTGCACTCCAGTCTGGAAAAAAAAAAGACAATCTGTGTGACGTGATGGGGGCAAATACACATTTATAATTCTTTGCTCTAAATTATAGCATGATGAAGGCATTGACGTCCCGCTCCTCAGTAGTGGGCTTTCTGGGGCTGGATGGCTCCAGGGCAATGGTGAGCTCAGGGCTGTGGGCTCCATTCCTGCGTGGCTTGTCAGTTCTGTTCTGTCCTACATGCACATCAAGTCACACCTAGGGTCAACTCCTGGAGTGTGGGTACACTGGTCCTTCCCAACTCCCCAACAGAGAAACAATGCCACCCTTTTGCTGTAATGAGTGTGGGTCAGTGACGTAACCTTCACAGGAGTCTGGCATGCTTGATGCCACACACTGACAACATTGTCCTTTTCTGTTTTCTACAAATGGAAAAAGTTGAATTGTTTATTTTCTTGTGGGAAGACTGTTTAGTTCTGCTGGTGAGGATAAAAACACTCTCCCAGAGTAGTACTCAATTAGACACAATGCTCAGGCCTGTTATTAATATCTTGTGCTCAGCCCCAGTGTGTTCATCATTGTCTGACAGGGCAGGACAGTATGATGCCCACAGTCACAAACAGGAGTGGAACCAGTATAGGCACAGAAGGGGCAGAGAGTGGCAGGAAAGGGTAAAATCCCAAGGAAGGAATGTAGACTACAAATAGCAGAAAGCAGAACTATAATAAAGTGGCCTTTTCATTTTCATCTTCTCCTGTTTAACCCCACTCTGGCCCCATCTCCTTTCTCAGCAAGTGGGAGGATGAGTTCTCTGTATTTTAGAGTTGGAGAAGTCAGTTGGTCGAGATGTGTCCGGGCCCACAGATGGTGCAAATGCACTGGACAGTCATTACTACTTTCTGTTTTGAAGCCGTGGAGTCAACCCCGCCCTGCCCCAAATAAAATTGCTGGATTGTGAGATAAAAATATTTCCAATTTTATTAAGTAGTGCCAACTTGCTCTCCAATGCAATTGTTCAAAATGTACACCCAGGCTGGGTATAATGCCTGTAACCCCAACACCTCAGGAGGCTCAGGTGGGAGAACTGCATGAGCCTAGGAGTTTGAGATCAGCCTAGGCAACATAGTGAGATCTTGTCTCTACAAAAATATTAAAAAAAAAATTAGCTGGGTGTGGTGGTGTGTTCCTGTAGTCTCAGTACTTGGGAGGCTGAGACAGAAGAATCACCTGGGCCCATGAGGTAGAGGCTGTGGTGACCTGTGATGATGACTCTGCATTCCAGCCTGGGCAACAAAGTGAGACCCACCACAAAAAAAAAAAAAAAAA
>NW_007260517.1:498487-507629 GCF_000164805.1 Carlito syrichta
GCCCAGGCGGGTCTCGAACCCGCGAGCTCAGGCAATTCACTCACCTCAGCCTCCCAAGGCGTGGGATTACAGGCTGAGCCACCGAGCCTGGCTGATCTGCAAGTTTTAAAAGAGTTTCTATTTGATATTAATCCTTAATTTGTTCTGTGTAGGATAAAGATCTTTTCCCAGCCTCAGAATCAAATTTACTGATATTCTCTTTTGTTGTGTCTTATTTAAGACATCCTTACCTACTCTGAAGTCATAAATATAGTTTTTTATGTTTTTTAAAAATTTTTAAATTTTAAACATGTGGGGTACAATTCAGGGTTAGGTATATAAATGATCATTATGCAGGTATCCTTGTTGATGGGGTGTGCCCCCTGCCCCTTGGCAGTTTCCCACTACTGCCGATCCCTTTCTTATAGTATTACAATAATTGTTCAGGGTCCGCTTATGAGTGAGAATATGTGCTACTCGGTTCTTTATTTCTTTGATAGATCACTCAGTATTATAGCCTCTAAGTCCATCAAGTTGCTGTGAAGCTCATAATAGTGTCCTTCTTTGTGGCTGTGTAATATTCTATGTGTATATGTACCAGTTTTTTTTAATCCAGCCATCTTTCGATGAGCAGCATGGTTGGTTCCATGTTTTTGCTATTGTAAGTAATGCTGCAATAAACATGCATGTGCAGGTGTCTTTTTCATAGAGTAATTTGAATTCCTCTGGGCATATTCACAGTAGGGGGATTGCGGGGTTGAATGGGAGGTCAATTTTTAGATTTTTTTAGAATCATCACACTGTTTTTCACAGAGGTTGTACTAGTTTATACTCCCACCAACAGTACAGAAGTTTTCCCTTTTTGCCACATCCTCTTCAGCATCTGGTGTTTTCTGAGTTATTGATGATGGCCTTCCTGACTGGAGTTAGGTGGTGTATCAGTGTGGTTATAATTTGCATTTCTTTGATGACTAGTAAGACTGAGCATTTTTTCATGTATCTGTTGTCTGCTCATATGTCTTCTTTTGAGAAGTATCTGCTCAAATCTTTTGCCCACTTTGTAATGGGGCTATTTGTGTTTTTCTTTTTGGCACATTTGAGTTCCTTGTAGATCCTAGATGTTAGGTCTTTGTCAGATGTACCGTTGGCAAATATTTTTCCCCAGTCTGTGGGCTGTCTCCTTGCTCCCTCAATGGTTTCTTTGACTTTGCAGAAACTTGTCAGTTTGATGAGGTCCCACTTGTGTATCTTATCTCTGATGACATGGGCACTTGGGGTTTTGATCAGGAATTGGTTGCCAGTTCCAATTTCCATGAGAGTGCCTCCTGCACTTTCTAAGGTTCTTATAGTTTGAGGTTTTTACATTTAGGTCTTTGTTCCATTTAGAGTTGATTTTTGTGTATGGTGTTAGGTAGGGGTCTTGTTTTAATCTTCTGCATGTGATCAGCCAGTTTTCTCTGCACCATTTACTGAATAGGTTCTCCTCTCCCCAGTGGTTGATGATGGAGGCTTTGTCGAAGATGAGTTGGTTGATAAATTGAAGTTTTGCTTCTGGAATCTTTATCCTGCTACATTGGTCTATATGCCTGTTCTTGTACCAATATCAGACTGTTGTGATTATTGTAGCTTTATAATAAAGCTTAAAGTCTGGGAGCGTGATGCCTCCCTCTTTTTATTATTTTTTTTTTTTGCTGAAGATTGTTTTGACTATTCATGGTCGTTTGTGTTTCCATATGAATTCCTGTATTGTTGTTTCCAGGTCTGAGAAGAATGTTGCAGGTAATTTAATGGGTATTGTGTAAAATCTGTAGATTGCCTTGGGTAGGATAGACATCTTAACAATGTTGATTCTTCCAATCCATGAGCAAGTACTATTTTTCCATTTACTTGTATCATCTTTGATTTCTTTGAGTAGTATTTTGTAGTTTTCGTTGTAAAGGTCTTTGACTTCTCTGGTTAGGAGGATGCTAAGGTATTTCTTTTTTGTGTGTGGCTATTGTGAATGGGATTGTGCTTTTTATTTGGGTTTCTGTTTGTTTATTGTTGGTGTATAGGAATGTGACTAACTTTTGCACATTGATTTTATACCCTGAGACTTTGCCAAAGTCCTTTAACAGTGCAAGAAGGTTTTTTTAACAGATTCCCTTGGGTTTTCGAGGTATAGAATCATGTCGTCTACAAAAAGGAATAACTTAACTTCCTCTTTTCCTACTTGGATACCTCTGATTTCCTTCTCTTGTCTGATTGCTCTAGGTAGGACTTCCAATACTATGTTGAACAGGAGGGGTAAGAGTGGGCATCCTTTTCTTGTTCCAGTTTTCAGGGGAAATTGTTCCAATTTCTGTCTGTTTAGCAGTGTGTTGGCTGTGAGTTTCTTATAAATGGCTCTTACTATTTTGAGGTATTTTCCACCTATGCCTAGATGTCTGAGAGTTTTATCAAGAAGGAGTGCTGGATTTTATCAAAAAATTTTTCTGTGTCTAATGATATAATCATGTGGTTTTTGTTTTTACATCTGTTGATGTATTTAATCACGTTTATGTTCTTGCAGATGTGGAAATAGCCCTGCATCCCAAGGATGAAGCCTACTTCATCATGGTGAATGATTTTGAGTTGGACTGTCACTCTATTGCCCAGACTGGAGTGCAGAGGCATGCTCACGGCCACCACAGTGTAGACCTGCTGGGCTCCAGTGATCCTTCCGCCTCAGCCTTCCAAGTAGCTGGAACTACAGGCATGCGCTACCACACCCAGTTAATTTTTGATTTATTGTAGAGACGAAGTCTCGCCAAGTTGCCCGGTCTGGTCTCAAACCTGCAGGTCAGGCAATCCACTCACCTCGGCCTTCCAAAGTGCTGGGATTACAGGCTGAGCCACTGTGCCCAGCCATGAGAGATTATTTTTGAGATGTGTTGTTGGATCTGGTTTAATCTCTGTTTTGATTTCTGTGAGTTGTTTAGAATCATGTTGAGAATTTTAGCATCTATGTTCACCAAGGATATTGGCCTTTAGTTCTCTTTCTTTTTTGGATCTTTACCCAGTTTGGGTATCAATGTGATGTTAGCTTCATAAAATGATTTGGGAAGAGTTTCATCTTTCTTGATTGCCTGGAATACTTTCAGTAGGATTGGTATCAGCTCTTCTTTGTATGTTTTGTAGAAATATGCTAGAAAGCCATCTGGCCCAGGGCTTTTTTTTGTAGGTAGTTTTCTTATGACACAGTCAATTTTCTGGGTTGTTATTAGTCTATTTAGGATCTCAATTTCTTCTTGTTTCAACCTGAAGAGATTGTGTGATATAAGAAAGTCCTCCATTTCATTTAGGTTTTTGAATTTGTTTCCATACAGGTGTACATAGTAATCTCTGATAATCTTTTGTATTTCTTCGGGATCACTTGTGAATTCATCTTTTGCATTTTTAATAGTTTATTTGGGCTTTTTCTCTCTTTTTCTTGATCAGTTTAGTTAGAGGTCCATCAATCTTGTTTATCCTTTCAAAATGTCAGCTTTTGGTTTAGTTGATTTTTTTTTGTATTATATTTTTGTCTTTTATGTCCAGAATTTGGGTTTTTATTTTGGTGATCTGGATTCTTTTGTTGAAGTTAGGTTTTGTGGTCTTGCTTTTCCAGCTCCCTTAGGTGATTAGTTAGGCTGTTAACTTGTGATCTTTCCATTTTTTTCATGTGTATTTGCTCCCTTAGGTGATTAGTTAGGCTGTTAACTTGTGATCTTACCATTTTTTTCATGTGTATTTGTAGAGATATGAATTCTCCTCTTAGGACTGTTTTCATGGCATACCAGAGTTTTTGGTAAGATTTTTTTTTCACTTGTTTCCAGGTATCTTTTTTTTTTTTTTTTCAGTAGAAGTCTCATTCTATCACCCAGGCTGGAGGGCTGTGGCACCCTCATGGTCACCCCAGCTTCAACCTGCTGGACTCCGGTGATCCTTCCACCTCAGCCTTCCATGTAGCTGGAACTAGAGGTGTGCACTAACATACCCAGCTAATTTTTGATTTATTGTAGAGATGAGGTCTTGCCAAGTTGCCCAGGCTGGTCTTGAACCCGCAAGCTCAGGCAATCCACTCACCTCAGCCTCCCAAAGTACTGGGATTACAGGCTGAGCCACTGAGCTCAGCCTGTTTCCAGGTATCTTTTAATCTCTGTTTTGATTTCCGTGTTGACCCAGGAGTTGTTTAGCATCATGGTGTTTAGTGTCCATGTCTTTGTGGGTTTAGGGGGAGCTTTGCTTGTGTTGATATTTATTTTTATTCCACTGTGGTTTGAGAAGGTGTATGACAGAATTTCAGAATTATGGAATTTGTTTATGCTTGATTTATGGCTGAGGATGTGGTCAATCTTAGAGTACGTTCCATGTGGATGAGTAGAATGTGGATGAGTAGAATGTACATTCTATGGTTGTTAGGTGGAATGTTCTGTAGGTATCAATTAAGTCCATTTGGTCAAACGTCACATTGAGGTTCCAGATCTCCTTGTTGACTTTTTGTCTTCATGATCTGTCTAGGGTTGTGAGTGGGGTGTTTAAGTCCCCAGCTATGATAGCGTTTGAGTCACTATCTTTTTTTTTTTTTTTTTTTTTGAGTTGGAGTCTCACGCTGTCGCCCAGACTGGAGTGCAGTGGCTGCTCCCGGCCACCGCAGCCTCGACCTGCTGGGCTCCGGCGATCCCTCCGCCTCAGCCTTCCAAGAAGCTGGAACTACAGGCGCGCGGTACAGATGCCCGGCTAATTTTTTGATTTACTGTAGAGATGAGGTCTCGCCTGCCCAGGTGGGTCTCGAACCTGCGGGCTCAGGCAATTCACTCACCTCAGCCTCCCAAAGGCGTGGGATTACAGGCTGAGCCACTGAGCCTGGCTGAGTCACTATCTTTTTTTAGTTTACCTAGAAGCTGTCTTATGAAAGTTGGTGCTCCTGTTGGGTGCATGTATGTTTAGGATGGGTATTTCTTGATGGATTGAACCTTTTATCATTATGTAGTGACCTTTTGTATCTTTTAAAATTTTTGATAGCTTAAAGGGTCTGATATTAAGATCACTATTCCTGCTTTCTTTTGTATTCCATTTGCCTGAAATTTTGTTTCCTATTCTCTTACTATGAGTCTGTGAGTCTCCTTTCTGGTGAGATGAGTCTCTTGGAGACAATATATTGTAGCTTCATGATATTTTATCCAATTTGCTATTCTATGTCTTTTCAGTGGTGCATTTAGTTCATTCACATTCAGGCTAATTGTTGAAATGTGAGAGTTTACCCATGTCATGTGGTTCTTAAAGAGTTTGTTGTTATTGTTGATGTTTGTTTGTTGTCTTTCTTTTGATTTTGGATCGATTCATATGTTTTTTCAATCTTTTTTCTGCATTCTTAGGAAGGTTGTTGTCATCCTTTTTTTCCTTTCTTCTGTGTTTAATACTTTCTTAAGTGTTTGTTGTAGAGCTGGTCTGGAGCCAGTGTAAACATACAGGTGTACCAGCTAACGAATAAACAGATAGACAAACAAAGACAGAACGACTGGGAAGGATTTTAATTCTCCATCACTGATGAAGCTTAGCTTAACTGGGTAGGTAATTCTTGGTTGAAATTGTTTATCTTTGAGAACTTGGAAAATTGGGCTTCAAGCTCTCCTAGCCTGAAGTGATTCTATAGACAAGACTGCTGCTATTCTAACTGCTCTTCCCCAGTAGGTAGACTGACCTTTCTCTCTTGCTACCTTAAGAATTTTCTCTTTTATACCTACTTTGTGTAGGCGAATTAGTATGTGTCTAGGAGTTGATTTTCTCATTTTTGCCTTGCAGGAGTTCTCTGAATCTCTTATGTTTGAATGGTCATGTCACTGATGAGATGAGGGAACTTTTCTTGGATAATTTCATGGAATGTTTGTTCCAGGGTGGTCTCTGACTCCCCATCTGCCTCAGGGATTCCAATGAATCTTAGGTTCAGCCCTTGAATAAAATCACTCATCTCTCGGAGGTTTTGTTCTGTCTTTTAAAGTTTCTTTTCTATGTTTTTAACAGTTTTAGTTAGTTCCATATTTTGGTCCCTAAGCGCTGAGATTCTTTCTTCTGCTTGGTTAATTCTGTTTTCCATGCTTATCAGTTTGTTGTTTATTTCATTCACTGTATTCTTTATTGTTATCTAAGTTATCAACTCCTTCATTCTTTTCTCTTGTATCTCCTCATTTCTATTTATTTTCTCTATTAATATCTTGATATCTGGGTTTGTGGTTTAAGACTAGTCATCCCGGGGGCTCTTCATTATAGGTTTTCCTCCTCTTTTTTTTTTACCTCTTCTTTAATTGTGTTATTCAGTGACAGGAGGGATAGTTTTTTTTTTTTTTCCTGTTTGCTCAATCTCCTGTACTTCCTTATGTAGATCCTCTGGTTTTGTTCAATTCTGAGGCTGGACTAGAGGTGGGGTCCTGTGCTTTTTGCAGTTTTGAGATTTAATTAAGGGACCTGGATTCAGAAGCTATCTGCAGATTCCAGTAACTGCTGAGAGGTTTGGGACCCCTAGAACCCACTTCCCACTGCCTTATAATCTATTCATGCAGTGGGGGTGTCTGTTTGCCCCCTGAAAGCAAGATGAGACTAGAAAAGGGATAAGAATGGAAAAAGGGAGGTGAAAAGAGAAAAGAAGGAAAACATACAGGTGTACCAACTAATGAATAAACAGATAGACAAACAAAGACAGAAAAAACAAAAAAGACAAAAACATACAGATAGTCATACAAACAAACAAACAAACAAAAACCTCACTGTTGGTGTATTTTCCCTGACAAATACCCTTACATAAACAGAAAATCTAAACAAAAAAAAAAAATTAAAATAACAGAAACAAAGCAAGTACAAAAACATAAGCAAAAAGAGAAAAAAGGAAAGAAGCAAAAAAAGCTAAAACTAAAACAAAAAACAAAGAAGGAAAAAAAAACAAATGTGCTCTCTGGCTGTTTCTGTGATTTTCCAGGTTTCTTTCAGGCTTCCGCCTTAGGGAGCGGCTCTGGTCTCCAGCCCTTCCCCTCAGCTCTCAGTGCAGGCTGTTAGGGCTGCTCTCCGCGTGAGTCAGACACCCCATGGACTACTGTGGGAGGAGGACGGATCAGACCCAGATGTACCCTACTCGCTGCTGCTGCTGTGCAGTCTCCCAATCAGATCTGATGTGTCTGTGCCTGTTCCAGCATGGAAGAGGGACATCTGTGTCTCTAAGTCTGATGAGAAGATAGCCTCTGGGTCCCAAGATGGAGGCTGGGTGGAGGTGGGCTGGGCAATGCAAGTCTCTGCCCAGTCCCAGGACTGAGAAGATGGTGCCCATCAGCGTCTCATCACTGGTGTTGGAGATATATTCCAGATTTCCATGACCTGCCTTCTCCTGCTTATGCCTGGTCTGCTACTACAGGTTATGTCATGTGCTAGGTGCCAGGTAGTGAGGAGCAACTGTTTTCTGCTACCTCCTCTCAAGAGAGCCCCAAGAACAGCAGATGATCCTGTGTGCCTGGGTCTCGAATCTTAGGGTGGTGATGGGTTGCAGTCACCCCTTGAGGAGAGCCTGGGGTGCATGAACCCGAGTCTCCACTTAGATGGACTTTCACTCACCCACTGGCACACATTCACTCATGCAGAGTCTTTATATGGACACCTGCTTTTGCAGAGACTCTCAGTCTGACCTGTTCTGTTGCCATCTTGCCTGGAAGCCTGTCTTTTATGTTTTTTACTGATAATTTTATTTTATGTTTTTTAGAGACAGAGTCTTACTCTGTCATCTGGCTGGAGTGCAGTTACTATTCACAGGTGTGATCATAGCTCACCACAGTCCTGAACCCCTGGGTTCAAGTAATTCTCCTGGCTTGACCTCCCAAAGTTCTAGGATTACAGGTGTGAACATTGTGCCCAGGATTTATGATGTTTTAAACTTTTCTTTTCTACATTTTGAGTCTTTGATCAACCCGGCATTTATTTTAACTTTTCAATACAGAAAGTCATCTGCCCTGTGCCACTTGTTGAATGGTTCATTGGTTCTATTGACTGGTAATGTCATCTTTATCCTAGATGATTTCTGGCCTCACTATTCTGATTCACTGATCTTTTAAAATTAATATTTGCACCAACTAAACTTTTTTTTAATTTTAGAAGCAATGTCTTGCCCTGTTGCCCAGGCTGGAATGTAGTGGCATGATCCTAGTTCATTTCAGTCTTAAACTCCTGGGCTCAACTCCTTAGCTTCTCGAGTAGCTAGAACCATGGCATGTGCCACCATACCTCGCTAATTAAAACTTTTATTTTTTGGAGTCAGAGTCTCACTCTGTTGCCCAGGCTAGAGTGCAGTGGCACGCTCATGGCCACTGCAGTCGCAACCTACTGGGCTCAGGTGATACTTCCACTTTAGCCTTCCAAGTAGCTGGAACTACAGGAACGTGCCACCACATTTGACTAATTTTTTTTATTTATTGTAGAGATGAGGTCTTGCCAAGTTACCTGGGTTGGTCTCAAACCTGTGGGTTCAGGCAATCCTCTCATGTCAGCCTCCCAAAATGTTGAGATTATAGGCATAAGCCACTGTACCTGGGCTTTTTTTTTTTTTTTTGTAGCGTCAGGGTCTTGTTATGTTTCCCAGGCTGGTCTTGAACTCTTGGCCTCAAGCAATCTTCCTGTCTTGGGCTCCCAAAGAACTGGGATTACAGATGTGAACCACTGTGTCCAATCCTCAAACTGTTTTTTAAACAGGTTTTATTGAGGTGTAATTTGTTATCTATTTGTTGCATATGTTGTATAATTGTCAATTATACTGTATACTTGTTAAATATACAATACACTGTATGCAGTTTATAATTTCATAAGTTTTGACTTATACACCCATTAAACCATCATCACAATCAAGATAATGTCAGTAGTATCAACCCAAAAAGTTTCTTGTGCCCTTTGACAATCTCTTACTTATGTCCTCCCCTGTCTCCTCCTCCTGAGGACTGCTGATTTGCTTTTGCAGGGTCAAAGGGAACTTTCCTTCCATTATTTAAAGTTCCATAATTAGACAGACAGATTAACAGGAGAAAATGCACACACATTAATTTTAGAAATCTGTCTTTTAGCTGGGCTCGGTGGCTCAGCCTGTAATCCCGCACCTTTGGGAGGCTGAGGTGAGTGGATTGCCTGAGCCCGC
>NW_007260517.1:507750-513839 GCF_000164805.1 Carlito syrichta
GCTACTCAGAAGGCTGAGGCGGAAGGATCGCCAGAGCCCAGCAGGCGAGGCTGTGGTGGCCGGGAGCGGCCACTGTACTCCAGTCTGAGCGACAGAGAGAGACTCCAACTCAAAAAAAAAAAGAAATCTGTGTTTTAACTTCTGAAGTAATTTTATTAATTTTATTTGGTGAAAAGTTATGATTGCTTCTAATATTATTTTATTGTAATTATAGAACCTGGTTTTTGTGGTATAATTTTTTTGGCCTGTGTGGAGAATTGCTTTCACAAAAGGTTACATCTTGTGTTTATTGGGATGTATAACAAGCTATTAATTGTATTGTTTGAATCATTTGACCTCTTACTGTGCTTATTGGAACAACTTCTGATGGAGTTGTGTTAAGAAACTCCACTATGATTGTAAATTTTCCAATGTCTTCTTTGAATTCTGGGAATTTTTGGTATATGCATTTCAAGAATATTTTGATAGGTGAAGTAAATTTATGATTTTTGTATCTTATTGGTTATTTATTCCTTTTATTATTAAGTAATTTCCTTGGGGTGGCCAGCCCCCAAAGAGAGATTTAGGGGGTCCCTTGGAAGGTGTGATGGTGTCGGCGATTATTCTGGAGGGATAGATATTAAAAGAAAGAAAGATGGAGGGATAGATATAAAGAGGAAGAAAGAGAAAGAAAGTGGACAACTGTTCAGTGAATTGAGCAGAAGCCGTTTATTGGGGGTTTACAGCATGTATTTATCCCAAATTTTACACAGGCAGTCTTACAAGTCTTCCACGTGAACACAGGTCAGGTGCAGGAGGGGCGCCCCCCCACAAACCAGGTGTTTTCCTCAGGCATGAGGAAGAACAATCTCAATTAAATCACAAAACTTTTACATGAATACAAAGCCAGGTGAATGAGGGGCATCCCTCACCCACCAGGTGTTTCCTGGAGTAAGAGGAAGGGCAATCCCAATTAAATCACAAGACATTTACATGAACATGGAGCCAGGTGGATGAGGGGCATCCCCTACCTACCACCAGGTGTTTCCCCAAGCATGAGGAATGAGGATCCCAAAACTATCTCACTGTTCCTCATGCTTGGTTAATGTTTCTCAAAAGCAATACAACAATTCTAATATCATAATATTCTAATAATCAATAACTTTTTTTTTTTTTTTTGAGTTGGATTCTCACTGTGTTGCCCAGCCTGGAGTGCAGTGGCCGCTCCCGGCCACCGCAGCCTCGACCTGCTGGGCTCTGGCGATCCTTCCGCCTCACCCTTCCAGGTAGCTGAAATTACAGGCATGCGCTACCACACCTGGCTAATTTTTTGATTTATTGTAGAGATGAGGTCTTGCTCCCCAGGCGGGTCTTGAACCTGCGGGCTCAGGCAATCCACTGACCTCAGCCTCCCAAAGGCGCGGGATTACAGGCTGAGCCACCGAGCAGAGCTATGTTAAGTTTAAAGCCAAAACTGCAGTCTGTAAGAAACGGGAACAATGGACTCCTAAAGTAAGCCATGCCTGTCGTACTCTCAGAACTTCATGCTTAGATCATCAAAGTCCCTGCTAGTGGATCATGCCAAACAGCAAAGAAGGGAAGAGGGGATGGGTCTTCAGCTCCTGAACTCGTCCTAGCGGTCTCAGGGTCCGCAACCTGCCTGGATCCCTAATGCTCAGGCCGGCCTCCACAGCTGGCTCCCAACAATTTCCCTATTTATCTTGATTAATGTTTTTTATTTTTGACTTTAATTGTTTGACTTCATTAATACTACTAAACTAATACTATGAAACTGGTTTTATTTTCAACTTTTTACATACTTTTTTAAAATAAAAAGACTGGATATTATTATTGTTTTTGATTCAGGGTCTTATTCTGTCATCCAGGCTGGAGTGCAGTGGCATGGTCACGGCTCACCACAGCCTTGACATTATGGGCTCAAACGAACCTCCTACCTCAGCCTCCTGAGCAGCTGGGACTAAAGGTGTACACCATCACACACGGTTATTTAAAAAATTGTTTTTTATAAAGACAAGGTCTCACTACGTTGCTTAGGCTGGTCCCAAACTCCTGGGCTTGAGTAACCCTCCTGCCTCAGTCTCCCAAAGTACTGGGATTATAGGTATGGGCCACCATGCCCAACCAAAACCCCTGGATATTCTAAAAACAAATAAGAATAGGAGTTTCTGTCTTTTAATTAGTGAGTCAAAATGCATTCATATTTACTGTGATTGCTATACATTTGGACTTCTTTCTGTTATTTCATTTTGTAGCTACTATGTTTTTCTTTGGTTCTTATTTTCTTTGCTGCATCCTGTTGAACTAAAGCACCTTTTTCTTTTTATCCTCCTTTTTTTGTATAAAAAGTTGCCCTTGTTCTTCTACTGATGAACAAATTACACATTTATTTCTGTTCATATATATAATTTTAATTTTTCTAACAAAGCCTAGAGTTAATCGATATCTTTATTTTACTCCTGAAAAAAAGTGACCTTAGAATGTGGTAACTTCTCTGACTTCACTTATCATTTGTTCCATGCTATTGTTAACTATTATTTTAGTTCCACCTTGTTTGCAATCTCAAAAAATTGTTATTTTTATTTATTTAGAGTTGGAATCTTATTCTGTAAGCCCAGACTGGAAGTGCAGTGGGACCATAGCTTCAGCCTTCTGCCTCAGCCTTCCAAACTGCTGGGACTACAGGTGCGTGCCACTAACCCAGCTATGTTTTTTATTTTATTGTAGAGACGAGCCCTTGTCATGTTGCCCCAAGCTGGTCTTGAACCCCTGGGCTTGGGCAGTCCTCTTGCCTCAGCCTCTCAAAGTGCTGGGATTACAGGCATGCGCCACCGCACCCAGCCTTATTTTTATTTTTATTTTTTTTGAGTTGGAGTTTCACTCTGTCACCCAGACTGGAGTGCAGTGGCCGCTCCCGGCCACCACAGCCTCGACCTACTGGGCTCCGGCGATCCTTCCGCCTCAGCCTTCCAAGTAGCTGGAATTACAGGCGCACGCTACCACGCCCAGCTGATTTTTTGATTTATTGTAGAGATGAGGCTTCACTGCCCAGGCGGGTCTCAAACCCGCGGGCTCAGGCAATTCACTCACCTCAGCCTCCCAAAGGCGCGTGATTACAGGCTGAGCCACCGAGCCCAGCTCTTATTTTTATTTTTGAGATAGATGTTTATTTAGTGTCTTTTCTGTTGTTGTTTGTTTTAAGTTCATTGTTTCATGTACTCTTCTATCTTCTGGGCTAAGGTTTGTTCTTGCTGGTGTAAGAGCAATAAAGACTCACCCTGGGCCGGCCCTACTCTAAGAGCTTTGCAAACATGGCCTTTGCCATCCTCACACATGTGTGATAGGCAGCTCACCTCAGGCTGTCTCTCCTTGGGGCTCTGCTTCCTCACTTACAAACCAGCTAGAGATTTCCTCCAATTTGTCCCACTGTGCAAGGTGCCTTCTTTCTTTCTACAAGTATTTTCCCTGTCTTGCTTTTGATCTTGAGTTTATATGCCGCAGTAAATAACTAATTTTACCCAGATTTCCACATTTGAAGAAAGAAGTATGAGGGTAAGGGATCTCCCCTAGAAGTCTAAACGTTATCTGCAGAGAGCTTGTTCTAAGCTATGAGGCATCAAGTGGCATTGTGATATCTGGGGAAACTTCAGTGAAAGTGTTAAATTCTCTATGACTTTGTTCTTTCTTTACTTGATGACGAGAGCTCAATTATAGTGAAAGTGAATTGAGAGTATCATAGGATATAAAACTGAAACCAATGGTTGTCAAGTCAATTCATACAGCTTTCCTGGGACGGTTTTTAGGAGTGAGAACAATATATAATCAGAAGATGTCAGTTCTGGTACTTATTATCTATAAATTAAATGTGAAAATTCAGTTTAATAATAAGTGCTTATGAATGTTACTACTAAAAAGTAAGATATGTCGATCTTGAATTACAATTGTACCCCAGTGCCACTTCAGAAAATTGTGCCCCTGTGGCCACCTGCACTGAGAGGCAGGACATGGGTGTTTATGTACATCCCAATCACTGAGATACCATTTTTGCTTTTTGTAGTTCTTCTGTAAAATAAGGCCACCCACAACACTAGTGTGTCATAAAAATAATTATGTAAAAACTTCTTGTGATTGGAGTCACTAACTAGTAAGAATTTTAAGGAAGGCATGCTAGTACTTATAATTAAAAGACTGCAATTTAGACTGGTAAAAAATATACTAATTAAAAGTGAACATTCCTTTTACTTCACAGCACAGAAAGCTGTTAAGAAATAAAAATAACTGACTGTCTTAGTGCCTGTGTCACCTCTGATGCCAGTATTTTTCCCATTCTATACTTGATATGATACAGAGACTTGCTAATGTCCATCCATATTACCACAGCTCCTCGAGAAGGGCATGATAAGGGCTCAAGCATTCCTGTACATTCCTGAACAATATTCCTGAGAGCAAATAAAAGGTGTATTTCCCCTTATCTCCTATGCACTTCCAGTCAATAGCTTCAGGGCATCCTGACTTCCCTATAGCCTATGCCCAATCAAGCTAAAGATGCAAATTTCCATTTACTCCCTTTTTCTAAGTGGTCATACATTTGAATAATATAGTATCAATGTAATTGTAAGTCTTATGATTTGTATAACTTTTGTGTAATGCATAATGTCTTAGGCCTTGTAAACTCCCTTTACTCTATATCAAACTTGATTAATGCTTCTGCCATGCCCTACTGATAAAAACTGTGAGATACCTCTGATACCTGGCATAAGGAAGTCTGGACTGAAAAATGTCACTATCAATAAGTACGGCTGAAATCCAAGTACTATACAATGCTCTGCTGGTCACATGGCTAATGTATAGGTACTAACAACTCTGGAGTTATAAAAGTGAATTGTAAAAGCCTGGAGGGTGAGCAGAACCATTTTAGAATGACCTTGAGTTCGCCTCTGCTTCCTGGATTCAAACTCAGAAATAAACTTCTTTCTACCAGTTCCACCTCCCTTGATTTATCGGTATCAAGGATGAGCAGCCAAGCGTTACTCGGACCATACCAAAGACACTGACTCAAAGCGACCTAATTTGTTTTCCTAATTGCCAATTACATTGTCTATCTTTTTGTTTTTTTGAGTTGGAGTCTCATTCTGTTGCCCAGGCTGGAGTGCAGTGGTATGCAGGCTCACGGCCACCCAGGTGTCAACCTGCTGGGCTCTGGCGATCCTTCCCTCTCAGCCTTCCAAGTAGCCAGAACTATAGGTGTGTGCTACCACATCCGGCTAATTTTTGATTTATTGTAGAGATGAGGTCTTGCCAAGTTGCCCGGGCTGATCTAGAACCTGCGGGCTCAGGCAGTCCACTAGCCTTGGCCTCCCAAAGAGCTAGGATTACAGGCTGAGCCACCAAGCCCAGCCTACATTACCTATCTTATGTATATACTATGAGATACGAACATTTGTACCAGTTAGACAGACTGACAATAAGAATAACACATTTGTTGAGCACTGGTTTTGAACGTGGAGAATGCGTGCAAGATGGTAATAACTATCTAAGCACCACACCTGGGCTTGGAGTTCTGAAGGCCTTACCTCCTAGCCTAGTAAAAAACAAAAAGTCCTAATAAAAAACAAAAAGTCAAGAACTTACTTGGATCAAGCACAGAGGCAAGAGGTAGGAATACAAAGATGACTCCTAAAATGTGTCTGCCTTTATGGGTCACTCCATAGCTAGATAACAGCCGTCACATCCATAATCGTGATGTGGCGTGATAGGAGGGAGGAGTCTTTGCAAAGTGCTGTGGAAAAGTGAGCTTAATTTTAGGGTAGGGAAAGATGGAAAGGAAATTGGGGATGGCATCACAGAGAAGCAGATATTTGAACTTGTTCTTGAGGAACGACAGCATTCATGATACAGAAAAACTGACTTCTGGATAAACTTGGAGAACTTATTCAAACAACCATATCATGATTTTGAAAAATCATTTACATTGTAAATTGTCGGTGACCTGTACTGACCAGGGAAGGGTTAGGACCGCACCGGTGAATCAGAACGGAGAGAAGAAAACTACTCGGAGGCAGCTCTTCTGGGAACAGTCTGGCCAAGACTGA
>NW_007260517.1:513859-516245 GCF_000164805.1 Carlito syrichta
ACCACATCCGGCTAATTTTTGATTTATTGTAGAGATGAGGTCTTGCCAAGTTGCCCGGGCTGATCTAGAACCTGCGGGCTCAGGCAGTCCACTAGCCTTGGCCTCCCAAAGAGCTAGGATTACAGGCTGAGCCACCAAGCCCAGCCTACATTACCTATCTTATGTATATACTATGAGATACGAACATTTGTACCAGTTAGACAGACTGACAATAAGAATAACACATTTGTTGAGCACTGGTTTTGAACGTGGAGAATGCGTGCAAGATGGTAATAACTATCTAAGCACCACACCTGGGCTTGGAGTTCTGAAGGCCTTACCTCCTAGCCTAGTAAAAAACAAAAAGTCCTAATAAAAAACAAAAAGTCAAGAACTTACTTGGATCAAGCACAGAGGCAAGAGGTAGGAATACAAAGATGACTCCTAAAATGTGTCTGCCTTTATGGGTCACTCCATAGCTAGATAACAGCCGTCACATCCATAATCGTGATGTGGCGTGATAGGAGGGAGGAGTCTTTGCAAAGTGCTGTGGAAAAGTGAGCTTAATTTTAGGGTAGGGAAAGATGGAAAGGAAATTGGGGATGGCATCACAGAGAAGCAGATATTTGAACTTGTTCTTGAGGAACGACAGCATTCATGATACAGAAAAACTGACTTCTGGATAAACTTGGAGAACTTATTCAAACAACCATATCATGATTTTGAAAAATCATTTACATTGTAAATGATTAAATAGGAGTAGGATAAAGTCAATATGTTCTGGAAGTCAGAAAACCTCTGGACGAGTGGGAGGTACCCCTAGTAGAGCAGATATCACTGAAACCTATGCAGGCGGAGAAGGAAGTCCAGGGTGAAGGTGCTCTCGTGTTGCTGGGCCCAGAAAGGCTCAGGACCTTTCTGGAGACCCAGGAAACTCTGAAGATGCAGGTGGGGCTGAAGCTGGAGGACTGCATGAAAGTGTGCAGGAGAAGTCACCAGGTCCCCCTTCACCCCACATGGTCTGGCAGCTACCCCTTCTCTACCATGGTAGAAGACTGCATGGTTACTCTGAGAAGAAAGTGGGTCACACAGACTCTGAACTCAGGAACACCAGACACAGTTAAGGCTGGAGCCTACCTGCTGGATAGTAATACCCCTAGACTTTTTCCTACTCATTTTCAGGATGAGATGGCAACCAGGCTCATAGGTCCCCAGAGGGATATTGCAGGAGCGCTCTCTGGGGAAACTGGTCAGCCGTGAGAAAGACCTACAGATACTGGCACATACTGACAAACATGTGTCTAGTAAAAAGGCACTCCCATTCTCTCTGCAGTGAACTCCCGCCCACAAGTCCTACCTGAGCACACAGTAATTCCAACCACCTTATATGAGATCTACTCTTAAATATGAATGGGCAGGCAAAGGTCACAGGACTTTGGGGAAAGTTTCCAACATTAAAGACAGATCAATAAGAAGCAAATGGTAGCTGGGTCCGGTGGCTCATGCCTGTAATTCCAGCACTTTAGGAGGTGGAGGGAGAGGACTGCCTGAACCCAGGGGTTTCAGACCAGCCTGGGCAACTTGGCGAGAACTTTCTCCACAATAAAGCAAAAAATTAGCCAGGCATGGTGGCGCATACCTGTAGTTCCAGCTACTTGAAAGGCTGAGGAGGAAGGACCACCTGAGTCCAGCAGGTCGAGGCTGCGGTGGTCATGAGTGTGTTACTGCACTCTAGCCTGGGGGACAGGTGAGACTCTGACTCAAAAAACAAAAATAAAAACAAAAACAAATGGCAATGACATGAACAAGCAGGAAAAAGGAACTTGGAGGAAACAGAAAACTCTCCCTCTCTTCAGGACCCCACAACCCCCAATAACTGATAACTTTTGAAAAGACTAAAGGATACATAGGCAGATGTTTTTACAGCATATTCCTTTTTGAACTAAAGGCAAGGCTCTTCTAGGAAAGGTGCCTTTGTCCTTCCCCATTCTTTTTTCCTGAAGTGTAGACACAATGCCATATTGATGGCAGTCTTCTTGTGACTTTGTGAATGACTGTCTTAAGCCAAGGATGGTGACCTGGAAAGGTGGAAGGAGCCTGGTTTCTGAAGACCCTGTGAGACTCAACTCCATCTGGAATATCTATGCCTGGATTTCTCTTTGTGTGAAATAAACTCTTTATGTGCTTAAGTCACTGTAGAAGGGTTTTCCGTTACTTGCAAATGAACATAATCCTAATCCATTTAACAAAATCTTTTTTAGAAACATGTAGAAGACACAGTTAACAAAGTTGAAAGTAGTTAAGATGAGCCGGGTTTGGTGGCTTAGCCTGTAATCCTGCGCCTTTGGGAGGCTGAGGTGAGTGGATTGCCTGAGCCCATGGGTTCGAGACCTGCCTGGGCAACTTG
>NW_007260517.1:516265-518496 GCF_000164805.1 Carlito syrichta
AGCCACTGCACTCCAGTCTGGGCGACAGAGTGAGACTCCAACTCAAAAAAAAAAAGAAACTAGTTAAGATGAAGTGATGGGGGAAGATAGGGCAGATAACTGCTGTCTTTTTCATTGTAAACTTTGTAAAACTATTTTCCTTTTAAACTATCTTCATGTATAACTTTGAGAAAAATAAAAAATTAATTTAAAAGGAGGCTGGGTGCGGTGGCTCATGCCTGATATCCCAGCACTTTGGGAGGCTGAGGTAGGAGGATTACCTGAGACCACGAGTTCAAGACCAGCCTGGGCAACATAACGAGACCTTGTCTCTATTTTAAAAATTAATTTAAAAAGAAAGAAAAATGAGGGGAGTGTAGGGCATTCTAGGCAAGTGACATGAACACAGGTGTGAGAACCTAAAGTGAGAGGTCACAGGAAGGTGGGGATGAGGGAGGAAGGGAAGGAGGTGGGATTAGAAAGGAAAAGAAACTGGAGGTGGGTTGTGGAGAGCTCAGTTTGCCAAACTATATAGAATTTGGATAGAAAAAAAAGTCTCCTAAATGTGAATGAGTGAGCCCAGTGGCTTGGAAAAGCCCACGTGTCTGAGTCATTTCCCTATAAAGGAACTACTGGTTCTCTTGGAAGGGCAGAGCTGCCATCAATACAATTTAATCAGTCAAGAAGGGATGTCTGGTCCCATTTTGACTGTTTGTTGAACTGATCTATTTCTCCTGCTTCAGAAAAGAGATAAACAGAAATTGGGTAATAATTCCACAAGGACAAAAGCATTATGAAATTTTACCAAGTTTGAGTGCCAAGGAACAGCACAATAGACCCGTATGGGCTCAGTATTGTATCGTGCCTCATTGGGTGAGTTACTTAACTTCTCTTTGCCTCAGTTTCTTTGTCTGTAAAATTGATTGGGGAATTTGATGTCTTAATAAATATAAAATGCTTAAAACAGTGCCTGGAATATAGCAAGGACTATTTAAGATTTTACTATTATTATTAGGCATTACCTGGATATCAAGTGGTAAGACTATCTGAAAAATTATCTACTGAAGATCCAAGTAATATGGGAAATAACAATAATTTAATATGTAGAAGAGGAATGAAAAATATGTTACCTATCTTGACAAAAAGGAGTGAATATCTGAAAGCCATTCAAGGAGAGTTCATGAACCACTGGGTGAATCGTCTGTGAACAGTGGCTTCAGCAAATGTGCCATTATAAAAAAACTGGCTCTGGACAGAAGGTCCACAGAGAGAAAGGAAGTACAGAGTGAGTGAGAAAGAAAGTGGGGAGCAGTACAGGCTGTTATAGATACATCGGTTCTACATCGGTTCTACGGAGCATGAGTCAACGGCATAATCTGAACACCATAAAAGGCAAAGACCACAGTTGGGTAACAAACCCATGCTGAGTAGCAGAACACACTTCATTATTCTATTTCCTTTGCCTCTTGCTGGGCTCAGTTAAAAAACCGATTCAGACTTTCTTTTTTGTTACATTTCCAAAAAATTTCATTTTGGAAAAAGTTGAGAGGAGCACAGCAATCTTGACCTGGAGTATGGAAAAAAAGAGAAAGATGGAAAATTTACGACAAGTACCAAAACCAGCTTGATGCTGACTTGGCTACATGTGGCTAATGTTTGGAAGAGTGAGGTACTGATTATTCTAATTAGCCAAGAATAGTGAAATAAGAAACTGCAATGTAAAATACCTTTCTCGGCCAGGTGCGGTGGCTCATGCCTTTAATCCCAGCACTCTGGGATGCTGAGGCAGGAGATTGCTTGAGGCTTGGAGTTCGAGACTGATCTGGGCAACATAGCGAGACGCCATCACTATTTTTTTAAAAATGCCTGCAGGAGGAATAGAGATTGACCACGAGGAATAACTTACCACAAGAACGAATTCGTCAGTTGTTCCAGCGAACAAGGGAGACAAGGAATAGTGCTAGGAATATTATGCCTCGCGGCTGTCTTAGCATAAATATGAGCTCAAAGTTGAGAAAAAATACGGTGGTCAGTTAAGTCCAGCTTGGACCAGTCTGTCCTCATCCTTTCTCTGGGTATAGATTTCCCTTACTGATTTCAAAGCCAAGATCCTGATAACTTTGTAGAGGATTAAAACCAAACTCAGGAGCAGCTTATTTACTTATTTATTTATTTATTTGAGTTGGAGTCTCACTCTGTCACCCAGACTGGAGTGCAGTGGCCGCTCCCGGCCACCGCAGCCTCGCCTGCTG
>NW_007260517.1:518516-556009 GCF_000164805.1 Carlito syrichta
AGGTCTCGCTGCCCAGGCAGGTCTCGAACCCGCGGGCTCAGGCAGTCCACTCACCTCGGCGTCTCAAAGGCGTGGGATTACAGGCTGAGTCACCGAGTCTGGCAGGAGCAGCTCATTTTAAGGACTCCAGTGGCCGCTCAGTGATGACTAAGGGAGATAATTGTATTCCCTAAAGTTTTCCCAAGTGGGCAATGGAAACCTCTTTTGCTTCCATTTGTATTCATTCCACTTCATGAGGAAACCATCAAGGGGGTCACTTCCACTCCCATTAATACATGAGATCTAAGCAAACAGGGAGGAAACAGGAAAAGCTGATGTAAAGCTGGAAACAGAAGAATATAGGCCTGCGAAAGGGGCTTGTCAGCCTGGTCAGTGCTGTTCTGAGGTCGAATCAGATGTGAACTTCACAAATGTCACCTTTTAGAAATGTCTTTTCTGACCTTCGTTTCTAAAGTAGACTCTTCCCCCATTCCCAGAGGTAATATCTTAATCAGACAACTCTTAAAAAAAATTACAAATTATAGACTTTGCAGCAAGTTGGGTGGATTTAGAGCCTATCATACTCAGTGATCTATCACAGAAACAAAGAACAGAGTACCATATGTTCTTACTCATAAGCAGACCCTGAACATTTACCATAATACTATAAGAAAGGAATTGGCAGTAGCGGGAACTGCTGGTGGGGGAGAGGTGGCGGGACACATGATATCAATAAGGGTACCTGACCTCAAACCGGGCAAAGTGGGGACCAAAGGGAGGCCCAAAATTTACCTGTATAAGGACTACTTGTGTACCTAATCCTGAATGGTACCTCACATCTTTAAAATAAAATAAAAAATTCACTTCCACCTTGGGCCACCAGCTGATGGAAGTAGGTTTAACCAGAGGGAGGTCAGCATCACTCTGCACCCTCAGAGTCAGTTACACAAGGCCACCTTATTTATCCTATTTCCTCTCACTGTTCCTTTCTAAAAACAGTGGGTCATAGCTCACACAAGGGAATGGAAGTGTACCATAAAAACAAAACAACAACCACCAAAAAAAGCATGACACTCCAAAATGAATATTTATATCACTCGTATAGAAAAATGTAATGGAACCAGCTGTGCTGCCTATCAAAAGAGGACTGGGCAAAAAAATGTGAACTTCACAAATGTCACATATAAAGAAGAACAAAATCATGAACTTCACGGCAACCTGGATGGACTTAGGGTCTACAATACCAAGTGATCTTTCACAGAAACAAAGAACTGAGTATCACATGTTCTCACTCATAAGCGGACCTTGCACAATTATTGTAATACTATAAGAAAATGACTGGCAGCAGTGGGAAACTTCCGGGAGAGGGGTGGGAAAGTGGGATTGGCAGTAGTGGGAATCTGCCTGGGAAATGGGGGGCACACCTCATTAACAAGGGTACCTGAATAAAGAACATTTGTATACCTAACCCTGAATTGTACCCCACATTTTTAAAATAAAAAAAGAAAAATGTAATGTTTGTTTTCTTTCTGTCATCAATCTAGGAATAATTAAAACTAATCTTTGCAGCTCCAAAAATAATTATTTCAATAGCTTTAGAGAATAAAAATAGTTTTTGGTTTCATAATTGCATTGTATAGTGGCTAAGAAGGGCTTTATGTGTACCCACCACCCTCACCTGTGCACATTGTACCTGACAGGTGATTTTTTTGTACCTCCACCCTTTCCCACGCTTCCCCTTCCGAGTCTCTGATGCCCATTATACCATTCTCAATGCCTTTGTGAATCCTTAGTTTACTTCCCACTTAAAAGTGAGAACATGTGGTGTTTGGTTTTCTGTTCCTACGTTAATTCACTTAGGATGATGTTCTCCACGTCCATCCAAGTTGCTGCATAAAGCATTATTTCATTCTTTCTTATGGCTGAATAGTCTTCCATGGTCTGGGCAATAGAGTGAGACCCTGACTCCAAAAAAAAAAAAAAATGTAGATGTGGAAGTACAGGGCATGTTTGTTACTTGGGTATACTGTGTGCTGGTGGGGACTGGCTTCTGGTGCTCCTCTTCCCCAGTTAGTGAATATTGTACCTGATGGGTCATTTTTCAATCCTCCCCCTCCTCCTACCTTCCCCTCTGTTGGTGTCCCCAGTGTCTATTATTTCTATCTTTATGTCCTGGAGTATTCATTGTTTAGCTTCTCATATCTGTAAGATTCTGTCTATTCCCCTTCACTCCCAATCATAGTCCCAGTTCATTGAGATGAGGATGCAATATATATGTGTAGAAAGTTATTGTAATTTTGGCATTCATAAACTATGTATGAAAACCTCAAATATTTCTTGACTCTCATAATATGATTCTCCTTAGTTTCTGGTCTATGCATTTTATTTTATTTTATAATTTTATTTTGAGACAAGGTCTCTCTCTGTCTCCCAGGCTAGTGCAGTGGTGCCATTGTTGCTCACTGCAGTTTCAAGCTCAAGCAATCCTTCCACCTTAGCTTCCTGAGTTGCTAGGATGACAGGCACACATGACACCATACCTGGTTAATTAAAAAATATATTTTTGTAGCGATGGGGTCTTTTTATGTTGGCCAGGTTGGTTGTGAAATCCTGACCTCAAGCGATCTTTTTGCTTCGGCTTACCAAATCATTGGGATTATTGGCCTAAGCCACAGTGCCTGGCCAGTCTTTGCATTTCTTACTGTTCATCACACAAGTTTGTTTGGAGTAATTGATACAGAGGACAATGGTTCTACACCATGTTACAAGATCTTAAGAAGACTGTGTCTCAGTATTTTTCCAGAAGTTTTATGAAGACTTGGTCAGTTTTATTCATGGGTCTGCTCTCCTTAGAGCTCAGGAAAGTCTGTTTTGGGAAGATCTTTGAAAGACAATCAGAGAGATAATCTGTACTCATAACTATGTCTCGCTTTAATGCTAAGGAGTTCTTCTTGGACCAGTCTCTGAACACCGATTCCCTTCTTGAAGATGAATCTTTCCCCAGAAGGCTTGTGGGTCTTGAAGAGTGCTCCAACTCTGTTGAGATATGTCAGAATCCTTGCATCAATAGACAGATCCACAAAGTCTGGTAACATGGGCAACCATTCAATGTCTTTGGCCACTTGGTAGAGTGATTTCTATTCCTCTGGGATTGCTGGGTCGTATGAAAGATCAATTTTTACTTCTTTTAGAAATCCTCACACAGTTTTTTTTTTTTGTTTTTTTTTGAGTTGGAGTCTCACTCTGTCGTCCAGACTGGAGTGCAGTGGCCGCTCCCGGCAACTGCAGCCTCAACCAGCTGGGCTCCAGCAATCCTTCCGCCTAAGCCTTCCAAGTAGCTGGAATTACAGGCATGAGCTACCACGCCCGGCTGATTTTTTTATTTTATCGTAGAGATGAAGTCTCGCTGCCCAGGCGGGTCTCGAACCCGTGGGCTCAGGCAATCCACTCACCTCAGCCTCCCAAAGGCGCGGGATTACAGGCTGAGCCACCGAGCCCGGCTCTCACACAGTTTTCCACAGAGGTTTAAGTAGCTTGCATTTCCAACAACAGTGCAGAAATGTCCGCTTTTTTCCATACCTGGGGCTTCACCTGTTGCTTTTTGACTTCTTAATGACAGGCATCCTTACTGCAGTTGGGTGGTATCTTAATGTAGTTTTGATTTGCATGTCTCTGATGGTTAGTAAAACTTAGCATTTTTTCATGTCTCTGTTGGCTGCTCATATGTCATCTTTTGAGAAGTGTCTATCTTTTGCTCATTTAAAAATAGGGTTGTTTATTTTTTTTTCCTTTTACTTTGTTTCAATTTATTATAGATCCTAGATGTTAGGCTTTTGTCAGATGCATAATGTGCAAATATTTTTTTTTCCCATTCTGTGGGTTGTCTCTTTACTCTCCTTTTTTTTTTTTTTTTCTTTTGAGTTGGAGTCTCACTCAGTTGCCCAGACTGGAGTGCAGTGGCACACTCCTGGCCACCCCAGTGTCAACCTGCTGGGCTGGCGATCCTTCTGCCTCAGCCTTCCAAGTAGCCAGAACTATAGGCGCGTGCTACCACACCCAGCTAATTTTTGATTTATTGTAGAGACGAGGTCTTGCCAGGTTGCCCGGGCGGGTCTTGAACCCGCGGACTCAGGCAATCCACTTGCCTCAGCCTCCCAAAGTGCTGGATTATAGGCTGAGCCACTGAACCCGGCCTCTTTACTCTCTTGATGGTTTCTCTTGCTGTGCAAAAGCTTTTTGGTTTGAGGAGGTGGTACTTATCTATCTTAGCCTTTACGGCATTCACTTTTGGGGAGTTGGTCAAGAATTTGCTGCCTACTCCAATGTGCATAAGTATGTTTCCTGTGTTTTCTTTTTTTTTTTTTTGAGTTGGAGTCTCACTCCGTTGCTCAGACTGGAGTGCAGTGGCACGCTCCTGGCCACCGCAGCCTCGACCTGGAGGCTCCGGTGATCCTTCCGCCTCGGCCTTCCACGTAGCTGGAACTACAGGCACGAGCTGCCACGCCCGGCTAATTTTTGATTTATTGTAGAGATGAGATCTCACCAATTTGCCCGGGCGGATCTCGAACCCGTGGACTCAGGCAATCCACTCACCTCGGCCTCCCAAAGCACTGGGATTACAGGCTGAGCCACGGAGCCTGGCCCCTATGTTTTCTTCTAGGATTCTTATAGTTTGAGGTTTTACATTTAGATCTTTGATCCATTTTGAGCTGATTTTTTGTATATGGCGATAGGTAGGTGTCCGATTTCATTCTTTTGTGTATAGTCAGCCAGTTTTCCATATGGTCTCCCTTCTCCAATAATTGTTATTGGTGGCTTTGTTGAAGATGACAAGGTTGAGAGACTTTGTTTTTACTTTTGAAATCTGTCTTGTTCCATTGGTTTGTGTGCCTATTCCTGTACCAATATCATGCTGTCTTGCTTACTGTAGCCTTGTAATAAAGTTTAAAGTCTGGAAGTGTGATACTTCCCACTTTGTTCCTTTTGCTGAGGATTGTTTTGGATATGCATGCTCTTTTTTTGCTTTCATATAAGTTTCTGTATTGCTGTTCCCCTGCGAAAAATAATATTGGTAATTTGATGGCTATTGCATTGGATATATAGATTGCATTGGGTAGGATGGATATCTTGACAATATTGACTCTTCTAACCCATGAGCATGAAATGTTTTTCCATTTGTTTGTATCATCCTTGATTTATTTGTGCAGCATTTTGTGGTTCTCGTTGTAAAGATCTTTCACTTCTCTGGTTAGGTGGATGCCAAGATATTTCACTTTTTTGTGTGTGGCTCTTGTGAATGGGATTGCTCTTTTTATTTCATTCTCTGCCTGCTTATTGCTGATGTATAGAAATGCAACTGTCTTTTGCATGTTGATCTTGTAACCTGAGACTTTATTAAAGTTGTTTATCAGGGCGAGGAGGCTTTTGACAGACCGCCTAAGGTTTTCTAGGTATAGAATCATATTGTCTGCAAAGAGAGATAGCTTAACTTCCTCTTTTCCTGTTTGGTTACCCCTGATTTCCTTCTCTTGTCTGATTTCTCTGGCTAGGACTTCCAGCACTATGCTGAACAGGAAAGATGAGAGTGGGGATCTTTGTCTTGTTTCCAGTTATTAGAGCAAATGCTTCCAGCATCTGCTCATTGAGCCAAATTTTGGCTGTGGGTTTATCATAGATGATTTACTATTTGAGGAATGTTCCTTCTATGCCTAGGTGCTCAAGGATTTTTATCAAGAAGTGTTGCTGGATTTTGTCAAATGTTTTTTCTGCATCTAATGAGATAATCATGTGGTTCTTGTTTTTTTAAAATTTTTTTATTTGAGTTGGAGTCTCACTCTGTTGCCCAGGATGGAGTGCTGTGGCTTGCTCACAGTCACTGCAGCCTCAACCTGTAGGACTTAGGTGATCCTTCGGCCTCAGCCTTCCAAGTAGCTGGAACCATAGGCATGCACACCACACCCAGCAATTTTTTTGATTTATTGTGGAGACAAGGTCTCGCCAAGTTTCCTTGACTGGTCTCTAACACCTGAGTTCAGGTAATCCTCTTGGTTCTTGTTTTTATATCTGTTAATGTGCTGAATTATGCTTATGGTCTTGTGAATGTTGAACCAGCCCTACAACTCATGATTGAAGTCCACATTGACATGGTGGATGATCACTGAGATGTGTTGTTGGATCTGATTTTCTAGAATCTTGTTCAGATTTTTGCATCTATGTTCCTCAAGGAGATTGGCTTGCAATTCTTTTTCCTTGTTGGGTCTTTGCCAAGTTTGGGTATCAGTATGATGTTAGCTTCATAAAATGAGTTGGGGAGAATTCCATCACTCTCTATTGCCTGGGATACTTTCAATATTGTATGTCTTGTAGAATTCAGTTGGGAAGCCACCTGGTCCAGGATTCTTTTTGGTGGGGAGGTTTCTTATGACTGAGTCAATTTTCTGGATTGTTATTGGTCTGTTTAGAATTTCAATTTCTTCTTGTTTCAAACTTGGAAGGTTGTGTGATGTCAGAAAGTTCTCCATTTTCTTTAGAGTTTCTAGTTTATTTGCATACAAGTATTTGTAGTAATCTCTGATAATCTTTTAAATATCTTCAAGATCAGTTGTGACTTTGCCTTTTGCATTTCTAATTGTGTTTATTTGGACTTTCTCGCTCTCTCTCTCTCTCTCTTTCTCTCTCTCTCTCTCTCTCTCTCTCTCACAAGTCTTGCCAGGGATCTGTCAATCTTATGTTCCTTTCAAAGGACCAGCTTTTTGTCTTGTTGATCCTTTCTATGATATTTTTGTCTTCTATATTCTGCAATTGTGACTTTATTTTAGTGACCTGGATTTTTCCATTGAAATTAGGATTTAGATGATCTTGCCTCTTCAGCCCCCTTGGGTAAGGCATTAACTTGTTTACTTGTGATCTTTCTATTTTCTTAATGTCTGTGTAATGCTATGAATTTTCCTCTTAACATCACTTTCATAGCATCCCAGAGATTCTGATAAAATGTGTCTTTGTATTCATTTGTTTCCAGAAATCTTTTTGTTTCTGTCTTGATTTCTGTGTTGACACAGAAGTCATTAAGCAGCATGTTGTTTACTGTCCATGTCTTTGTGTGTTTTGGGGGGACCTTGTTGATGGCAATATTTATTTTTATTCCACTGTGATCTGAGAAGATGAATGGTATTATTTCAATCTTTTGAAATTTGTTCACACTTGATTTATGTCCGAGAATGTGATCAATCTGAGTGTATGTTCCATGGGCTGATGAGTAGAATGTATCCTCTGTATTTGTTGGGTGGAGCGTTCTATAGATGTCTACTAAATCCATTTGATCAAGTATTGAGTTAAGGATCTGGATCTCCTTGTTGATTTTTTGCCTTGTTGATCTGTCTAGGGCTGTTAGTGAGGTATTTAGTTCTCTAACTATGATTGTGTGAGTGTCAATGCCCTCTCTTAGTTTACTTATTTGTTGTTTTATAAAAGCTGGTGCTCCTGTATTAGGTACATATATATTTAAGAAGGATATTTCTTGCTGGTGGATTGAGGGTTTTATTATTATATAGTGTCCTTTCATGTCCTTTTTAACTTTTGGTGGTTTGAAGTCTGCTTTGTCTGATATCAGAATAGTTACTCCTGCTCTCTTCTGTTTTCCATTTGTCTGAAAGATCATTTTTCAGCCTTTAACTTTGAGACTGTTGGATCATGCTTCTTTATCCAATTTACTACTCTATGCCTCTTTAGTGGTACATTCAGTCTATTCACATTCAAGTTAATTATTGAAATGTGAGAGTTTATTCCTGTCATAAAGGGCCCTTAAGGGGTTGCTTTGCTTCTTTTTTTACTGCTGTATTCATATATGTGTGTAGTTTCATTTTTGTGAGTGCTGTGTTAACTCTGTACTTTCATTTTTGTGTGTGCTGTGTTAACTCTGTACTTGCCTGTACTTTTGTGCTGTCATTTTTTGGTTTTTTTGGTGTTCAATACCTCCTTAAACATCTTCTGAAGGGCTGGTCTGGAGCATATTCTTTTAGGGATTGGATGCCTCAGAAGGATTTTAATTCTCCATCACAAATGAAGCTTAGCTTGGCAGGGTAGGAAATTCTTGACTGGAATTGCTTGTCTTTAAGAATGTTAAAAATGTTACTCTAGTCCCCTTTGGCTTGTAGTGTTTCTGCAGGTAAGTCTGGAGCAATTCTGAGATGTCTTCCCCAGTAGGTGTTCTGACCTTTCTTTCTTGTTCCCTCTAGGAGTTTTTTTCTTTCATGTTTGCTTGGTGGAGATGGAGCACTATGTGTCTTGGGGATGGTCTTCTCATGTGATACTTTGTGGGGGTTCTCTGAATCTCTTGCTCTTGAATGGTCACTTATCTAGTGAAATATGGGAAGTTTTTTTGGATGACATTATGGAATGCTTGTTCCATGATGTTCTCAGATTCCCTTTCTGCTTCAGGGATATCAGTCAGGTATAGATTTGACTTCTTGACATAGTCATCATCTTTCAGAGGTTTTGCTCTGATTTTTGAGCCCTTTTTCTATGTTTTTGACAGATCGAGTTAGTTCTGTATTTTGGTCCTCAAACTCTAGATTCTCTCCTCTGCCTAATTTATCCTGCTTATTTTGCTTGTTAATATGTTTTAAACTTTCAGGATATAGTTCTTCATTTCCAATATCTCAGAATTGGCATTTTAAAATTGGCCAACTCTGCTTTTACTTCCTGTATGACTTGGGTAGTTTCATTTCTAGTTTTTCATCCTTCTCTTTATTTATTTTAGTCCTCCAATATCTGAGTTCTGTGACTGTCATCCTGGACAGGTCATTCTGTGGGGCTTCCATTATATGTGCACTGATAACTGGTTTTTCTGAGCTGTCTCTTTGAGACTCTGATAATTTTCTGGTGTTTTTTTTTTTTTTTCTCCTCATTCATGGAGAGCAACTCTTCTCTCTTTATCTTTCCTCTTTGATTTTGGTGCTCTGAATCTAGTTAATGTCTCTCTGTTTTAGGGCCCTTTCTGTAATTCAATATAGATTACACAGTGACGGGGGGGGGGGACTCCTGCTTCGTTTTCCACCCAGAAAAAGGCAACTCTGCTGCAGTTTTTTCCCATGATTAGGTCAGTCGGGTGGTTTTCAGTCCTGCTGTAAGTACTCTGCAGGGACCATGTGGGGGCATGAGCCCCCTGCCTGTTTGTTTACAGTTTGTAGCCCAGATACCTTTCCACTGGGAACAACTTTGAGTGTCTTTCATGTCACTCCCTGCTCCCTCCCCAAGCTTGCTGGTGTTCATTCCTGATCTGGGGCAGGGTTGGTCACCAGGCTCTGGTGGTGGGTACCTGCTGAGTTTAGTCCACAGGTGAGATTTCCTGGCCTGGGAGTTGGCCACTTGGCTCTGCTGGTGGAACACACACACACTTAGAAGCTCAAGTGCAGGTTTGTTGCCTGTTCTGCTTGGACTCCGTCACCCACTGCTGTTCACCAACCAGGGCTCAGCCCGCGTGGAACCAACAACTTGTGGGTGATTGGGAATGGGGAACCAATCCAGAGGGTGTTAGGATCACTCATTCCCTTTCCATCATGAGACAGGGCTCCAATTCCTATGTGAACCTGGTGCATGGCAGGGGATGGGGTGCCTGGAATCCAGCATCTGCCATTGCAGCACTGTGTTTACTGGTCTTTATGTGTTTGAAGAGACCTCCACTGGGTGTAGGGTGTTATACCCACCCAGAACTGTTCAGGGTGCCTGTGTCTAAAAGTGACTGTGCCCTACTCTCTGCCTCACTCAGAGAGGTACTAGTCTGCTGCTTTGCAGTGGCCATCTTGGATCCCTCCCTTTTTTTTCCTTTGAGTTGGGTTCTTACTTTGTCACCCAGACTGAAGTAAAGTGACACAATCACAGCTCAATGCAGCCTCAAACTCCTGGTCTCAAGTAAACCTTCTTCCTCAGTCCCACAAGTAACTGGGCAACAGGCACATACCACCATGCCTGGCTAATTTCTTGAATTTTTTTTTGTAGAGATGAGGTTTCACTATGTTACCCAGGCTTGTCTTGAACTCCTGGACTCAAGTAGTCCTCTCACCTTAGCCTCCAAAAGTGCTCAGATTACAAGTGTTAGCAACCAGGCATAGCCAATGCATCATTTTTTATGTTTATTTGCCCATGTTTGCAGACTATGACCATCACACAGTCATTGCACAGTGTGAGGGGTTCTGATTTTCCCATTTTTGCCATCATTTTAAATGTCTTTTGTACTCCTTTGGGGTAGTGTACTGTAATTTAACTATTCTTCAATTTTTGCATATTCAAGTTGTTTCTTTTTTATGTTGTAAATACTGTAAAAGTTGGAAGCATATTGCAGGCACATTTTTCTTTCATATTTTAAAATAATTAAGATGAATACCACAAAGAGGAAAAGATGCAGGACTATCAGGGAGCCCCAGGAGGCAGGGGCTCCAAGGAGCAGTGACTTGAGTCTAAATTATTTCTTTGTCTATACAACATCTTTCATGGTGCTCTGTCATTTGTTTACAAGATTCTCAAAATTCAGAATGTGCAGTAGTAAACACCTCATGGCAGGCTGTGAAGGACTGGACAATGTGATGATATATTATTACTTTGTGAACCTTGAATGGTAAATATTATACCACAAAGTTGACCAGTGGGGAGTAAGTAAAGAAAAACCTCCATCTACACACAAGATTTCTTTCTTTCTTTTCTTTTTTTTTTCGAGTTGGAATTTCACTCTGTCGCCCAGTCTGGAGTGCAGTGGCATGCTCACAATCACTGCAGCCTTGACCTGCTGGACTGAGACAATCCTTTCGCCTCAGCCTTTCAAGTAGCTGGAACCACAGGCGTATGCAACCACATCCAGGTGATTTGTTGATGTATTGTAGAGACAAAGTATCACCAAGTTGCCCAGGCTGGTCTCGAATCCTTGGGCTCAGGCAATCCTCTCGCCTCGGCCTCCCAAATGCTGGGATTACAGGATCACAGGCATGAGCTGGAGCACCCAGCTAGGATTGCTTTCTTATGCAACAAAGTATCAATATTTACATTTTTCACATTATACATCTTGCTTCAACATATATATTTATTGTTTCCTTAGGCCAGGTGCAGTGGCTCAAACCTGTAATCCTTTTTCTTCTTCTCCACACGTTAATGGCCCACAGAAGAAAATATTTCCCTGGGTAAATAGAATAAACTTATGCAAATGCAAAAGATATTTTAGTATCTCTGCTATGATTTGAATGTGTCCCCGAAAGTTCATATGTGGGGAAACTTGATCCCAAATGCAGTGGTGTTGGGAGGTGGGGCCTAATGGGAGCTGTTTGGGTCATGGTAGCACCATCTTCATAAACAGATTAATGCCACTATTGTGGAACGGGTTCCTTATGAAAAGATGAGTTTGACCCCCCACCCCGCCCCGCTCTCTCTCTCTCACCCTCTCTTTGCCTTTATACCATGGGATGACACAGCAAAGAGGCCCTTGTCAGATGCCAGTACCTTGATGTGAGACTTCCCAACCACCAGACCTGAATTTCTTTTCTTTATAAATTGTCCAGCCTAGCTGGGCTTGGTTGCTCAGCCTGTAATCCCGCGCCTTTGGGAGGCTGAGGTGAGTGGATTGCTTGAGCCCGTGGGTTCGAGACCCACCTGAGCAACTTGGCAAGACCTCATCTCGACAATAAATAAAAAAAATTAGCCGGGCGTGGTAGCGCGCGCCTGTAGCTCCAGCTACTTGGAAGGCTGAGGTGGAAAGGATCGCCGGAGCCCAGCAGGTCGAGGCTGCGGTGGCTGGGAGCGGCCACTGCATTCCAGTCTGGGCAACAGAGTGAGACTCCAACTCAAAAAAAAAAAATTGTCCAGCCTGTGGTATTCTAGTGTAGTAGCACAGAATGGACTAAGCCAGTATATCTTTCGGATATCTTATCTTGTTTTTTCCTCTTCCTCTTCCTCCTCCTATCCTCCTCTTTCCTTCTTCTCCTTCATTAGAGCCTTATTCTGTTGCCCAGGCTGGAGTGCAGTGGCATATTCATGGCTACCACAGCCTCAACCTGCTGGGGTCAGTGATCCCTCAGTCTCAGCCTTCCAAGTAGTGGAATTACAGGTGCGCACCATTACATCCAGCTAATTTTTTGATTTATTGTAGAGACAATGTCTCGTAAGTTGCCTAGGCTAAGCTTGAACCCCTGGGTTCAGGCAATCCTCTTGCCTCAGTCTCCCAAAATGCTGGTATTACAACTCTTATTCTTCTTTTTAAATGAGGAATTGGAATAGGAGACTTTTGTTGGGAGGCTGATTTTCAAAAAAAGCACTTTGTTTTTTAAAAGAAAACAATGATTTTTCTCTTTTGATGCTTGAGATAAATGTGATGAACTTTAGGCACAATGTACCTGACAACTGCTTGATATTTCTTCTGGATGATTTGCTTAGCGAAACGTGTGTTTAAATTGCTGAAAGAGCTCCTTTGTGATAGACTGTTAGGCTGGGAGTGGTGACTCAAGTCTGTAATCCCAGCACTTTGGGAGGCTGAAGTGAGAGGATTGCCTGAGTCCAGGGGTTCGAGACTAGCCTGGGCAACATGGTGAGACCTCATCTGAACAATATATCAAGAAATTAGCCAGGTGTGGTAGCTTGCATCTGCAGATCTGGCTACTTGGAAGGCTGAGGTGGAAGGATTGCCTGAGCCCAGCAGGTCGATGCTGGGGTGGCTGTGAGTGTGCCATTGCACTCCAGCCTGGGTGATGGAGTGAGACTCCAATTCAAAAACAAAAACCAAAAAACCAGACTCTTCACTTTCTCTTGGGATCGATGACATTTTAGAAGGATGGCAAAGAAAGCGATTTTGCAGCTTCAGTTGCTGAGATTGTCCACATCTGTAGGAAGTACTGGAAAATGCTCTATATAGTCTTGAAGAATTTTAATGTAGAGTGACCAGACAGGTGAAGTAAGGCAAGAACTGACACTTATTGGAGTGCTTACTTTGTGTCAGGTACAGAGCTATAAGCTTTACAACTGTTAACCCATTACATGCTCACGACAGCCTTGGGAAGTGGGTGTTATTATTTTTCCTGTTTTACTCAGCCTCAGTAGAAGAATTTGAACACAGAAGTGTGCTTTTATAGTTAAATGCTTGACCTACTCTATTGTACTGGAGTCAGTGAGGCTATGATCAACTCCCAGGAGTTGACTGCTCTGTTGAGAACTTCTCTATGGTCAAAATTGCCTGTGTTTTGACAAAAGAAGAAAATAATTCTCAAGTAGAATGGCAATTAGTCTTGGTTTTAGCAGTTTACAGAGTCCAACCAAAAGTAAGTAATGTTTTTGTTTGTTTGTTTGTTTTTTGAGTTGGAGTCTCACTCCGTCACCCAGGCTGGAGTGCAGTGGCACACTCACGGCCACCCCAGTGTCAATCTGCTGGCTCTGACGATATTTCTGCCTCCGTCCTCCAAGTAGCCAAAACTACTGGCGTGCACTACCTCGCCTGGCTAATTTTTGATTTATTGTGGAGGTGCAGTCTCACCAAGTTGCCCAGGCTGGTCTCAAACCCATGGGCTCAGGCAATCTTCTCGCCTCAGCCTCACAAAGTGCTGGGATTACAGGCTGAGCCACCGAGCCTGGCCAAGTAATGTGTTTTAAGTTTGAATGTATAACAGCTGTTCTCTTATTTCTTTGCTGAATATAACTCTGTTATTCCAAACATTTTATGTGTGTTTAGAAAAGCCCTACCTTTAACTTAATGCTGTTTACCACCCAACTGTCTATTCCAAATTTAGATCCAATTCCACATATATGTATGTATATATATAATTTTTAAGGGATATATATATATTTATATCTATACACACACACACACACACACACACACACACACACACACACACACACACACACATCTTTAAGGAGCACCATATAGACAGTGGCATGATCATAGTTCACTGCAGCCTTGAACTCTCGAGCTGAAGTAATCCTCCTGCCTCATCCTCCCAAGCAGCTGGGATTACAGATATGTGTCACTGCCCCTGGCTAATTTTTAAAACATTTTTCTGTAGAGATGGCGGTCTTGCTGTGTTGCCCAGATTAGTCTCAAACTCCTGGGCTAAAGTGATCCTCCTGCCTTGGCCTCCCAAAGTGCTGGGACTACAGGTGTGAGCCACTGTGCCTGGCCTAGTTTTAAAACAGCAAATTTCAAAACTCTTATTTATCCTCCAACATCTGTTTATGTTTTGGAATATATATATATGTAATATATATGGTGTGTGCATGTGTATATACATATACATATACACACATGTATGTTATATATATGTGCACACACATATGTGTTGTGTGTGTGTGTGTGTGTGTGTGTGTGCGTGTGTGTGTGTGTGAGTTTTTAAAAGGAGAAATCTCCCTATCCCTGTCTAAACAAACTCCCTGGCAAACCAATTTTTCCCCTCTCTCTATGTTTCTTTATTTTTCCTTCTCCCTTATTTTGTCTTTTCTCCCTCCCCCTCTCCCACACTCTCCCCTTTTTTTTTTGTTTTTTTGAATGTTTCAAGGGAAAATTATCTCTTAATTTCTATGCTAGAAGTCTGAGGGGTATGTGGATATATTTATGTTCCTTTCTGGTCTCTGAGTCATTGAGTTGCTTTTGTTTTTGTTTGTTTTTAAAAACCAGCACCTATGGGCAAGGTTGTTCTGTCAAAACTAAACTGGTCTTCCCAATTTAAAACACAAGCCAATCAAACAACCAATCCATCCCCTAAAAAATAAAAGACCTAAAACCCCGAATATTACCAAAAACCTGTCCAAGTAACTTTAATCCTCATTTTGGACCAAAGTCAGACAACCCTTTTCCCTAATTCTTCCCACTGTAAATACATGTCTGAATATGCCAAGTGAAAATCTATAAATGAGCAATTCTTGAAAAATTCTTATCCTTAAATATTCATTACTTTTTTTATTTCCTTGTGATTATAAAATTCTTCTTCTTGCAAACTTCACCTTAGAAATAGCATTGGTAGTAGTAAGAAACTGCCAGGGGAAGATACACTTCATCAATAAGGGTACCTGATCTTAATCCAGGTGAATTGAGGACCAAAGAGAGGTCCAAGCTTTACCTGTACAATGAACATTTGTATACCTAACCCTGAATTGTACCCCACATCTTTAAAATAAGAATTTTAAAAAAAGAATTAGCATTCGGGAAGGAGCAAGAGTTTGTTTAGGAACAGTGGCTTTCCTGCCTGCCCACTTTTTCAGAAAGTGTCTAGGTGGGTGGTGGGACATCACGCTATAAGTGCTCCAAGATCCTGTTGGAATTGATGAGGAACTGGGATGTGTCCCTCCAATCAATCGCCTGAGATGAGAGTGCCCCACAGAAGCCTCGGTGGTGGGGATCAAGGTGGAATCCCTGGAGACTGAGATGCCAGAATTTTATACAAGAGAGGGTGTAAGAATGACCAGCAAACTGGGAGGGTATGGGGCTGGGGTGGGTATGGGGCTGGGGTGTCTGATGGCAGTGCTTGAGTAGTACTTTACTCAAGATTCTGATGGTATTTCTTTTACTGATCAAAGAATGTAAAGGAGGGCCGCTGCTGATGATTGTGGGGTGTGGTGGAGGGAAGAGGCCAACAATTTCACCTATCTTGGAGTCTCCTGGGATTGGATTTGAAGTGGGAGCAGGGTGGAGTCATGTGGGCTCGTGACGGGAGATGCCGAGGCAAGCATGTTTGTCCCTGTCCAGGAGACTGTTGGTCTTCCTGCAGAAGAGGTAGACAGGATTGCAACTTCTCCGGCAAATGTGTGGTGGATGGGTGAGGCTTGTCTGTGGCACACAGAAAAACCTTGCAGGGAACTCCAGGGAATACCAAATCTGGCCTGGGAATGGTGGAGTGTCTGTATGGGTGGGCTGTGTGTAGCTCCTGGGGCAGGGTAGGGGACCAGGAGGTCTCATGTTGGGAGGCATAGGCAAGAACTAGCACAATCTTTTCTGTTTTTAAAGTAAAGTCTCACTCTGTTGACCAGGCTGCAGTGCAGTGGCACGATCACGGCTCAACACAGCCTCTACCTCCTGGGCTCAGGCGATCCTTCTACCTTAGCCTCTGGAGTAGCTGGGACTATGGACATGTGCCACCACACTCGTCTACTTTTTTTGTTTTTTGGTAGAGACAAGGTCTCACTATGTTGCCCAGGCTAGTCTTGAATTCCTTGGTTCAAGCTTCCTACCTCAACCTCCCAAAGTGCTGTAATAACAGGCATGAGCCACTGAGCCTCGGCTGGAGTTTTCAATTCTTACAATTGATGTGATCTTTTTTGCGCCCATAGATGGGCAAAGCTTTGATGAGTCTAGAAATTTACCCATATGCTAGCCATGCCTGCCATGCACTATGTTAGCGTGCCTGGATACACTTCTCAGTCCAAATGGATGAGCATCCCTGCCTATTCCTTTGCTGCATGCACGAGTGCTCATGGTCTGTTTGGGTGGACTTTCCACCAGCTTCCATAATGCTCCCCAATTCGGTCCCCTTCCTAGTTTAGTAAAGACTCCTGCCCATCCTTCACCCACTCCAACTCATACACTTTGCCCAGCCAATTCCCCAAAAGTGGGGCTCTGAGGTGTCATTCCACTCAAAAAAACACACAAATGTGCTATTTTAATCACATGCCATGAGCAGTTCTCCTTAAGTAAACAGAGTCAGCCCATAACAGAACTGTATGTCATAGACCTTCATGGAAAAAATTTGCAGACTTGACATATTTGCTAAAAGTTAACTGTTTATCTTCAAATATAGTTGGATATATAAAAATCAGTTTGCCGAAATGTGTTAAGTTTTCAATTCCAGTCAATTGAGTAAGCACTATTATCTTTCCAGTGAGCGTCCCTTGGGAACCACTTATTCTTGCAAAAGGCATAGAATTATTTTTAAGTTCTTGCCATTGTTGATACTTTCATAATGGAATATCTTTTTTCATTACATCTAATATTTTTTTTGCAGGCATATGAGAAAATTGTTTAAATATTTTTCTTCTTATCACTACATTGAAAAGGTTCAATAATCCTGACTTTTAAATCTGAATTTCTACTCTTTATGGTATGAGATTGTGTTATTTGCAATGTTTTTCTTTTTTTTACAAGATTTATACCTCTACATATTTATATGTTTACAATATTTATTTCTCTGAGCATTTTATAACCCAGTGGACATTTTAAATTCAAATGATAAAAAATACTAACAATTTGCTTGATTTCCATTAGAAGTACTCTGGTATGTAGATGCATAATATAATTATGATGAAGTGTGTTCTTTGTGGATAGCTACAGTGATTTAACATAATTTATTTCTTGTCAGAGAAGCATATATTTAGCATATGAACTACTTTTGGTAGTTACGTTTATATAGCAACTGTACAAAAGAAGGGGTTTAATAAACATTTCCCTGGGAATTTGAATAAGTAACATATAGGAACTTTTGCAGTCTTTACCTTTTAATCTTCAAGTTGGGTATTTGTTAAATACAGGGGTGCCAAAAAACTTATACATATTTTAAGTGTGACGTTCACTGCAAAGATGGCATTCATCAGATGAATGCTAGCATCACCATGCGACAGGCAGGACAGTCAAAGAAAATGGCGGAAGCATAGTTGAGTAAACATCATACTACACATTGTTACAGTAATTTAATTCAACTTGGAAAAGTGCTACATAGATAACATCACTTAAAATGTGCATACTTTTTTGGGCACTCCTTGTATATTGTATTCTTGGGCATCTGATCCATGTAACAAGGAGGAAGGATGGGACAAGGACTGGCTATTTCTGTCCTAGATCCTTCTGGGAAGAGATAGTGGTCCATAGACATGGTGTTTCTGAGAGGTGGGGTCCTGGCCTTAAGAGTAGAGAACAGGATAGAAGGTGACTATTATTTAATGTGGATGAATGTTTTGACCATGAAGACCTGTTTGTAGCAGAAGACATTTTTTAGGCTCTGTGTAGGTGTGCCAGTTATGAATGCACTGCCTCTCCTCTCTAAGTCCACTCTTCATTGCCTGTTCTGTGATTAAAGAGCTGGATCTTGTGAGCATCTCTCCTTTGCAGCTGGCATGCTGTTAAGCTCTGTCAGTAGAGAGTACTGGACGGACAGTAAAGAAGGGTGGCATCACTTCCTGGTTCCAGTGTGATTTTGTTTGATTTTAAAAGTCTTACTACTGACTGGGCACGGTGGCTCAGCCTGTGATCCCAGCAATTTGGGAGGCCAAGGCAAGAGGATTGCCTGAGCCTGGGGTTCAAGACCAGCCTGGGCAACTTGGTGAGACCTTGTTTCTACAATAAATCACAAAAACTAGCCGGGCGTGGTGGCGTACATCTGTAGTTCCAGCTACTTGGAAGGCTGAGGTGGAAGGGTTGCCTAAGCCCAGTAGGTCGAGGCTGTGGTGGCTGTGAGCGTGCCTCTGCACTCCAGCCTGGGCAACAAGAGTGAGACTCCAACTTTAAAGAAAAAGAATGTCCTATTCCCCAGGACAGTAAAGAAGAGTGGTTATCATTTCCTGGTTGCAATGTGATTCTTGTTTTGTTTGGTTTTAAAAGTCCTACTGCCCAGGTGCTGTGGCTCAAGCCTGTAATCCCAGGACTTTGAGAGGTGGAGGCAAGAGGTTTGCCAGAGCCCAGGGTTTCAAGACCAGCCTGGGTAACCTGGTGTTATTTTGTCTCTATAATACATTAAAAGAAAATTAGCGGTTGTGGTGGCACTTGCCTGTAGTTCCAGCTACTTGGAAGGCTGAGGCAGAAGGATGGCCTGAGCCCAGCAGGTCAAGGCTACGGTAGCTATATTTGTGCCACTGCACTCCGGCCTAGGTGACAGAGTGAGACTCTGACTCAAAACATAAAATAAAATAAAAATAAAAGTCCCACTGTAGCAGCCAGTGGTTTGGGTGGAGGATTCCCAGAGGTGCCCACCACCGTAGAGTTTCAGGGGCATTTCCACAGGTACCTGGTGGACAGCTGCCCAGCCTTAAGCCTCCTGTGCCTTGGTGGAGTGTTTCCTACTCACAAGTCTCTGCAGCAGTTCCTTGCCTGCAGCCTGGCCCACCAACACCCAGTGGGAGGCTTCCAGCTTGCCAGTCCCAGACCATGTTACTCTGCCTGCCAACCTGTGCCCAGCCACCATGGGCTGGCTCTGGCTTAGGGCAACCCAGAGAGTTCCTTCATCATCTAGCTGGCTACAAGTGAGATCTAAATCCCAGTCTTGGGGAGATCTGTTCTCCCTTTTAAAATTTGTTTGTTCATTGGATATTCTCCTTTCTCCCTTTGGTATTTTTTAGAGTTCTCTTTACCCTTAGGTATTTAATCTTCTGTTGTAGTTAATGATTCTTTTTTTTTTTTTTGAGTTGGATTCTTTCTCTGTGGTCTACGCTGGAGTGCAGTGTCACGCTCATGGCCACCCCGGCAGCGACCTGCTGGGCTCAGGCAATCCTTCCGCCTCAGCCTTCCAAGTAGTTGGAACTACAGGTATACGCCACCATGCCCGGCTAATTTTTTGATTTATTGTAGAGATGAGGTCTTGCCAAGTTGCCTAGGCTGGTCTTGAACTCCTTGGGCTCAGGCAGTCCTCTCGCCTCGGCCTCCCAATGTGCTGGGATTACAGGCTTGGGCCATTGCGCCAGACAACAATTCTTTATATTAAACTTTTCCTGTTAAAATGATTGTGTGGCTTCTTTTGTCTCCTAATTAGACCCTGACTGATACAAGATGACAGCACATAATTGATAGGAATACTGAATGCTGAATACTGTTCCTTTATATCTGTTAATTTCCTTCCTATTTGAAGGGTAGAGTAGAGAGAGTCTAGGAGACTAGGAAAAAGATGGAGCTCTGTGGTCCTGGCCGTAACAGGGGCAAGTCCTTAGAAGCTAAGTCTTTGCAAGCTATGAGCTGTACCCAGCGGTACTGGACCCCAGGCACCTGCTACCTAGACTCACTGATTTCCACACTTGACAAGACCTCTGGAGAGAAAGGATGAGAACTGGTGAGGGAACACTAGCCTTGCTTTTAGGGGAGGAGTACCCTGAGAAAAACAGCTTGAATTTCCTGCATCTAGAGAGATGGGAACTCAGAATTGGAATGAAGCTGCATTAAAGAGAATAAATATGATATTTCCGTTTAACATAAGTGCTGCTTCATAACACTTCCTATGCTAAATCATTGAGAAAAAATATAAAGGTAAAAACGTATGAATTTAGTAATGCTTTGCCACAAGCTTATATTTTATGATCCACAAAGCATTTATATACATTTGAAGACAATGGTATACGGAGATTTTCTGCTTGAAGGTGGTAACTCCACTGTCCCACTGGACTCACAGCTCTGATAGCTCTGATAGCTTGAAGTCATCGCCGGATGAAAAGAATCGAAATCCTATAATGCCGATCGTCCGGTTCTTGTTAATGCACAATGTGGAGATGACCTCATCTTTTGAAAACTCTTAAGATGAAGCAATCTGCCTTTCATTTGGAAAGTCTCCATCCCCACCCTGTTTTTCTTTGTCTATATTTTGTGAGGATAAACAGGCTTTAAAGTTTTGGGTTTTTTGTTTGTTTGCATTGACATGTGAACTATTCCCGAGAGATGTTCCTCAGGCTGCCCTGTCAGGGCCATAAATAATCTCACTGAGTGCTGGTGTGGTGGCTCACACCTGTAATCCTAGCACTTTGGGAGGCGGAGGTGAGAGGATTGCTTGAGCCCAGGGGTTTGAGACCAGCCTAGGCAATTTGGTCTCAATCTCTACAATAAAGAAAAATATTAGCCAGGCATGGTTCCAGCTACTTGGAAGGCTGAAGCAGAAGGATCACCTGAGCTCAGCAAGCAGAAACTGCAGTGGTCATGTGCCACTATGCTCCAGCCTGAGCAACAGAGTGAGACTCTGACTCAAGATACAAAAGCAACAAACAAACAAACAAAAAAGAATCTCACTGAGTGAGAGGTTGGCTGCTGCCATGGCCTGTGGTGTGGATAGGAGAACAAAATGACCTGGATCTTGGTTCTGGCCCCACAGCTACACAAGTTCCTTCCTCCTCATTCTTATTTCCTGTTTTTTTTTAAACTCTGAAAATAGAGGAAGTCTCTGATGTGTCCTCAGTCATAGTTTTCTTTTTCTCTACCCTTTGTATTTTAAAATTAGTATGCTAACATGCATGGAGATGTCATGAATGCTTATAAATAATATTTAATTTATTATTAACTGATAAACACAATGCAATTAGTTATGTGTTAATTTATAAACATGTTACTATTTAAAAAGATAACACATATTCATAAATTATGATAAAATTTATAAAAATGGATAAAGCAGTATTTAACATTTTCTGACATTCAGTATCCATGCTTATTTGGTTTCATAGCTCTGGTCTACACACTGATCCAGAGAACTGAAATATCAATAGGAAAAAAGAAGTGAAGAAAGCCAATAACAGCATTAGCTGCAGAAACATTTCATTGGAAAAATCAGGAAATAAAATGTATATTTGTAACTTTGATTTGATAACATAAAATGATGATACTTTTATTTCTCTATGGCCACTTGCAACTCTCACCTTTGTGAAATATTTCGTGTTTTCTGGGGACACACGACTCGGAGACATGGTCTCTCCTACTCTCTCACTACATTTGAATGTCCTGTTTTTAGTCACCTTCAGCCCCTGAGACTGAATTTCCTCTTTCTCTTATGAGCCAACTGTTAGGCTGAACAGTTGGAGAAGGAACTTAATTATGGCATTGGAAAGACTTTCTTGACGATGTTCACTTTCAGATCCAGGAAAAAGAATCCAGGGCTTCCTCTCTGGCTTATGGGGCAATGAGGCCTCTTGACAGGTCTTCCAAGTCCATTGGAACAATATATCACTAACATGTGGATGCTGGGAAATTATACACCAGGTATATACACCATCCTATGCTAGAGTCTCTCGCTTCCCCACTGGGGCAAGGTGATTACATACATGAAAGACAAAAGGAAGGAAAACAAGTGACTTCATTAAGTGAAGGAATAAAGACAAAATGGAATTTTTGCACTTTGAACTTAGACTTTCACCGAAACCAGTTTCCTTAGTGCCAACGTGTTGTTAATTCTGTGTAATGACTCAAGAAACAGCATTCCTAGTCTCTAGTGGAATGCAGACTTCCACGCTATGTGCCCAGCGGTAGGGCTGAGATATTTGTGTCTACTCTCAGATGGAGAAAATATACTCAAGGGTGAATGTAACAGGAATCAAGGATGTAAACTCTCCACGTGCATCTTTTGTGATAATAAGAACATGAACAACCTTAGACACAAGTGGAAGTTGGTGATTAGCTGAGGTTTGGGGAGGGGGCCTCCAGGGGCTTCCCTTTGACCATAAGCGCTGCCTTCCAGCTGCGGCAACCCTGGCAGTGGTCACCCTGGCAGAGGTCTCCCTTGGAGCCTCCATTCTTCGGTTAATTCTGGGCTCTTCTGTGTTGGCTCCTCCTCTCGGCCCACCTCATGTGCCTGTTATTGACACTTTGTGTGTGGCGAATGCCACCTAACACTGAACAAAAAATATTTACAGAACTAAGCAGGGTTGGGTCATATTGAAAATATCGAAAAGAGGCTGGGTGTGGTGGTTCAAGCCTGTAATCAGCACTTTGGAAGGCTGAGACAAGAGGATCGCTTGAGGCCAAGTGTTTCAAACCAGCCTGGGCAACATAGTGAGAACCCTCATCTCTTAAAAAATAAAAAAAGAAAATGCTGAAAAGAAAATGATACATTTGACAAAAAGGAAAACAAAATGGGAAATACTGATTTTTGTTCAAAAGAAGTCACATGGGTTCTTCTAAGCTGTGGCATAGTTTTGGAAACTGGATCTAACTAAGCTCAAGCTCTTGACGGTGTTTCTGAGTAGCCCAGATGTTTTGCTGACTTTGCCAACATCTGTCCTCAGTTTGCTACCTATGGGATGCAGTTGTGGAGTTCAGGACTCCAGATGAATGAGTGATGGGGTTGGGGAAGCGTGTTCCTGCCCAGCTGCCCGGACTCTCCTTTCCGTCTTTGTTTCTCTTCAGGCTTCCCATACTTCCCATAGAAACTCAGGGCTTTGGGCAAGAGTAGAGTCAGAACTTTCCAAACAGTCCAGGTTTTTAAATATTCAGCATACATATTCCCCAAAGCATAGGTGAACTTCTTAAACCGAGTGTTCTAGTTTTAGACTTGAGAAACAGTTGCAGAGTGCATAGTGGCATCCCATTGCCCTGAAATGACCCACTCCCGTGGGACTTGGAGATCAGCTTTTTGCTTAGTTACCTACAGAGCTAGTGCTCTGGAATGGCTTGTTGGGTCAGCTTGCAGGAGAATTCACATACTCACAGGTTTGTCAATTTCTCAACTAACCTGGAACCAAGTGTTTTCATGTTTTCCACTGTGGGCCATGTGATCAGAAATTCAAATGTGTGTAAACTTTGTTAACATCTTCTTTGTTAGAATGATGACTTGAGGGAGTTTGAGTAGTAGATGTGACTTAGATGTGAATCAAGTATGTAGAATCTTTGTTCATATTCTTTTCTGTATATCAGTAATTCTCCCTAAATTCAGGATTGAAGTTTAATGATTGTATTAGTCTGTTTTGCGTCCTTACAAAGAAATGTTTGGAGCTGGGTAATTTATAAAGAAAAGAAGTTTATTTGGGCTCACAGTTCTGCCTGGTATTGGCATCTGCTGGGCTTCTGGTGAAGCCTCAGGAAGTTTACGATCATGGCAGGAGGGGGAGAGGAGCTGACATGTCACATGGTGAGAGCAGAAGCAAGAGAGAGTGAGAAGAGGGCCCCAGACTCATTTTAACAATCAGATCTTGTCTGAACTAATTAAGATGCGGAAGGCATCAAGTCATTCATGAGAGATCCGCCCTTATGGCCCCAACACCTCCCACTAGGCCCCACCCACCTCCAACACTGGGGATCACATTTCAACATGAGACTTGGAGGAGACAACAAACATATAAACTCTATCTGTGACTAAACATAAAAAGTTCAGAAATATATGATCAGTTGAAGCTTTAGTGGAAACTTGACAATGTGAGTCTGGTAGCAGTCATTCAGTAGAAGCAGCCTTATGTGTCTACCTGGGCTCCTATGATGATTCAGAAAGTACATAGCTCTGCAGAGTGAGGGATAACTTATATTAGGTCATTCGTGCTACTTACAAAAATTTTTTTTAGGGGGAGGTAGTATTTAGGTTGCCCAAATATTATCTGTACTTAAGCAGTGGTTTTCAAATATTGTATTCATTGAATTTTTCTTTAAATGAAACTTTACTCTAAAGGCCACTTTGAAAACATGAAAACAAAGCAGTCTTCCCTAAGGGTTGGGGGCTGAGTCCTCATTCTTGGCTTGTCCTCCTTAAAGCAGCCCAGGCTTGTGCGGAGCTGCCAGACTTCTTGAGGAATGGCTGGAATATCATTCATCCGTGGGAGTCCACAATAGGCCGCCCTAAAGCATGGAGATTTGCTGAGCTGAAGACAAGAGAAAGCAGATGCAGGAGTGCTCTCTGCCTTCCTTCTGTTTGCCTAAAATCAGGACCCCATGATTTACAAAGACAAAGGAATCTCGCCTGCATTCTACCAGAAAGAACCAAAGTTAGCTACTGAAGACAACTTTAGGCTCTTATTGTCTGGACTTGATACCAAAACAAGCTATAATAACAAGCCTTAATAACTAGTCTTTATCTGCCATTGGTTTGCCTTTCACTAGTCGCTGCCCCTAGAGACTCAAAGTCTTTTTTTTTGCCTTATCATTTCTCTAAAAAATTAACTGTTCTTTGATGAAGTTGCTAAATTCAAGGTCACCTCTTTGGGAATTGCTCATTCCCTGGCTATTTTCATGTATATATAAAATATTCATGCACATAAACTTCTGTTTGTTTTTTTTATCATTGTTTTATTTTATTTATTTATTTATTTTGAGTCGGAGTCTCACTCCGTTGCCCAGGCTGGAGTGCAGTGGCACTCTCATGACCACCCCAGCGTCAACCTGTTGGGCTCTGGCAATTCTTCCAACTCAGCCTTCCAAGTAGCCGGAATTACAAGCATGCTCTACCACGCCCGGCTAATTTTTATTTCTTGTAGAGATGAGGTCTCGCCAAGTTGCCTGGGCTGGTCTTGAACCCGTGGGCTCAGGCAATTCACTCACCTCAGCCTCCCACAGTGCTGCTGGGATTACAGGCTGAGCCACGGAGCCTGGCCATTGTTTTTTTATTTTTAAAAAATTTGTGTAGGGATGGGGTTTCACTGTGTTGCCCAGATGGGTCTCCAACTCCTGGCCTCAGGTGATCTCTCCCTCATTGGCCTCCCAAAGTGCTGGGATTACAGGTGTGAGCCACCACACTCACCTTGTTTTTCTTGTGTCAAGCTGTCTTTTATTACAAGGATCCATTTCAACTAAGAACCTATGGGGGTTGAAGAAAGAAACGTATTTTTTCTTTGTACTTCTTTTTTTTTTCCAAGTTGAAGTCTCACTCTATTGCCTAGGCTGGAGTGCAGTGGCATGCTCATGGCCACCCCAGCAGTGACCTGCTGGACTTCAGTGATCCTTTTGCCTCAGTCTTTCAAGTAGCCGGAACTATAGATGTGAGCTATCATGCCCAGATAATTTTTGATTTATTGTAGAGATGAGGTCTCTTCAAGAAGCCTGGGCTGGTCTCAGGCCATCCTGGGTGTGGACTCAGGCCATCCTCTTACCTCAGCCTCCCAAAGTGCTGAGATGACAGGCTGATTCACCAAACCCAGCCTTTCCTTTGTACTTCTAAAGGCGTGACTCTTTGTGATCTACCTGGCACACGCTAATTCAACTCCTCCCAGGCCATTCAAGTGTCCCTTGACTCTTATGTTGGTCCCTGAAATCTCCCTGCTACGATACATCCAAAGACACTCTGTACTTGGCCATAAAATAATCCTGTGCCATTTTTGATTCAGGATAAGATTCACTCAACCTAGGTAGGTGTTCAAAGTAAACCAACTCTCAAAGCCAACATATGTAGAAAAATAAAGTTTTTCCCTAATAGGCTTTTCTGTTCCAGGGGAGGATGAAACCTGGAAGGTGATGGAAAGGCGGCTGGCACCTCTGAGATTCAATGTGCAAGACAATGAAGCGTCTGGATCTCACATCCTGATGTATTCACTGGGGCAGGAGCTTGAGGGTAGATAATACATATTTTCCTCTTTTTTTGTAAAAGGCCTGGGTTGGGCCAGATGACACTTGGATGCTGACCTTGGAAGGCTCTGTTTGGAAGGCTGGTTTGTGTCATATGATGAAAACTGTGGGGATGGTCACCAGGCCAATCATTCGCAGTGCCAAGCTTGGTCTCTGCAGCTCCAAATTCATTCCAAAATAATTGAAAACACGTGCTAAAATATGCATTTTCTTAAGGTTCAAAATTTCCTTGCGATGTACTTTCCATACTATTTTAGTTTAAAAAGTTGAGGCCAAAAACTTTTGTATGTCAGTATTTAAGGGTTTTAAAACAAATCTTTTTTAAAATAAAAAATTCTGAAGGATGACCAGAGGGCTGAATCATAGTTCTGAGAATTGAGGCAGGTGAGGATCCTAAAGGAAACAGTCTAAAGCAATATTTCTCAATGCAAAATTAAGAGTTTTGCCTTTACAGTTTCTAATTTAGTCCAAATGTCTTATACCCTTGCTCCCTTGAAAATGATTCTTGCATCTGGACATTATGTTTGTGACATCCAACAAGGAGGGAAAAAAGCATCTGCTCATATTTATCCTGCACAAGTGTCCATCTGCAGAAGTAACACCCAATACCTGTGGGGACCCAGGAGGTAAAGTGTGCAAGGGAAGTCAGCAGGTGGAGACTGTGGCCACTGGGACAGCAAGTGCCCATTTAAAAAGAGTTGTCATTTAGAGCTAGGTGCAGTGGCTCACACATGTAATCCCAGCGCTTTGGGAGGCTGAGGTGGGAACTTTGCTTGAGCCCAGGAGCTCGAGATCAGCAACACAGCGAGATCTTGTATTTACAAAAAAAATTTAAAAATTAGCCAGGGTGTGACTGTAGTCCCAGGTAGTCTACTCAGGAGGCTGAGGTGAAAGGATCATCTGAACCTAGGAGGTAGAGGCTGTGGTGAACCATGATTGTGCTGCTGTACTCTGGCCTGGGCAACAGAGTAAGACACTCAACTCAAAAAAAAAAAAAAAAAAAGTAAAATAAGTATAAAAGAGGAAATAATACAGAAATTAACAACAACAAAAAATACTTGAAAAACAATAGAAAGTGTTGCTAACCAAAAACTGCTTCTTTGAGGAAAATCAGTAAAATTGACTAATAAACCTTAGTCATACTGATTAGGAAAAAAACACAGAAAACACATTACCAACATAAAAAATGAAAGAATGTGGTATCTTACAGATTCTACAGACATTAAAGATAATAAAAGACTATTGTGAACAATTTTATACTAATACATTTGACATCTTAGATTAAATGGATACATTGTTTGAATGATACAAACTACCAAAACCTCATTCAAAAAGAGATAGATGACTTAAGTAGTCCTATGACTATTAAAGACATTGAATTTGTAGTTATAAACCTTCTCACAAAGAAAACTTCCGGCCGAGATGGTTTAATTGGTAAGTCATACCAAACGAGAAACAAACTGTACCAATTTTACCCAAACTTTTCCAGACAATGAAAGAAGAGAGACTACTTCACATGCCATATTATGAGGCTGATATTACTTTATAATAAATGATAATAAAATAATAAAATCAGACAAATACCTTTTTTTTGGTCAGAGTCTTATTCTGTCACCCAGGTTGGAGTGCAGCAACATGATCATGCCTCCCAAGTAGCTGAGACTACAGGTACATGCCACCATTCCCAGCTAATTTTTTGATTTTTTGGTAGAGATGAGGTCTTGCTATGTTGCCTAGGCTGTTCTCAAACTCCTGGGCTCAAGCAATCCTCTTGTCTTGGCCTTCCAAAATGCTGGGATTACAGGTGTAAGCTACTGCGCCTGGCCCAAAGATGTTTTAAGAAAAGAAAGCTGGTCAGGCTCGGTGACAGCCTGGGTGACGGAGTAAGACTTCAACTCAAAAAAGAAAAGAAAAGAAAAAAAAGCTATAGACTAATATCATCATGTGCATAACTGCAAAACTTCTTAACAAAATTTTGACAAATCATATCTAACAATATATAAAAAATAATATATATTATGGTCAGCTGGGATTTATCCCAGAAACACAAAACTGGTTTAAAATCTATGTAATTTGCTACATTAAAAAACTAAAGCAATAACAACAAGAAAACACAACAGCAGCAACAAACCCAAACTAAAGCCAAATCATAGTTTCATTGCCATAGACTGAGAGGAAGCATCACTGAATTCAAACCTTTTCTGTTCTCAATTGCTCATATTGAGGTACCACACAGAGCAATGGGTATAGTGGAATTAGCTTAAACTTTGGGGTCAGAAATACTTGGGTTCAAATTATAGCCTTTCTACTGCTGTCATCATGTGCAAATTAAATCACCTGAGTTTTCTCATTTCTAAAACGGAGAGAATAAATCCTACATTATGAGGCCATTTGTGGTACAAACAAGTTTCCTATGTCACTGCCTAGCGCTGTTTACATACATTTAAAGTAAGTACCCATTTCTTTTTTTCCTTGACCTGGTTCTAATGAGGGTGAACTTGGTCCAGGGTGGCAGTTTTCAACATGTTTATTAGTCACACATATTTACTGCTGATCTGCTATGTGTAAGTCATCTGTAAGCTTGCTCTGGTGGATTGTAAGAGCTTTCATTTCCTCCTTTTAGAAAGCATCTGGTGAAGTGGAATGGGGAAGAGGTTAGGAGGCAATCAGAAGAAGATAGAACATCCCTAATCTTCAAGTGGGCTCTCCCTGGAAAACCCGACCAGGATTTTGGTGATAGACTCTTGTCCTGGGCTTATAGAGTGATGGATGTCCAAACTTAGAGTTTTGGCTAAGATTGCCTCTCAGTGTAGAATACTTGGGGTATTAATCCATTGAGACAAGTATCTCTGTAACTCAACAGTGAGGACGACTACCAAATTCCAGCATGCTCATATAGAAAGCACATTTTGTACTTCAGGGCATAGCTGTACAAAGTCACAGTCACATCAAGACCAGCTAGTCATGTATATGCTCTTAGTCCCAGCCCTGGCCAGCAAGGTTATTATATTGTACTTAGTAATAAGGACATGTTTAGAACTAGTTTTGCCAAAGGCTGGTAATTAATTTTTACGCACTAACTGCAGGGTCCTGGTGATTCTGAAAGCAGTGCACAGGCCTTCCCAAAGAGACTTGTTAGCCATGTTGAAGAAGAAATAATTTGATGACTAAGACCAGTAGGACTTTGCCAGCCAATAAGCACATTTGCCAAGCACTAGGTTTCAAGATGCACATTGGAATGTTAAAAACTCTGAGAAACCTGGCAGTGGAGACTGAATCTGACTCTCAAGACAGAGTTTCATGTCACAAGGTCAGTATGATAGTTATGAGAACCAGAACAAATGTCCCCATCGACCTAACCCACCTACCCACTACTTACCCACCCACACACCTCACTACATATACATGTACATACCATACACACCACACACACATACACCATGCACACACACCACTCATACACACACACACACACACACACACACACACACACACACAGCCATGATGTTGGGCCTGCGACTTCACCAGTGAGAAAGCAAGAAAGGTGAAGAAAGCTCCAGGAAGAAATGATGATAACGTGAAAAAGATTAAGTTTAAAGCCAGGAAAGTTTTCCTGTCAGAGATGACCCACAAACCATGGACTCCTCTTAAGCCAAAAGACATCTCTCATTCTTACTTCTAACCTTTCAAGACTGAGTTGTTTTTTCCATAGTTGATTCTTTCATAGGATTGTGTGAATAGCACGAGGGAAATACTGACCTAGGGCGTATGTTTTTCAATGTGAAGCCAAAGTGTTATTTCTCTTTGAGCCACATATGATGTCCTTCCTAGCTCTGCTGTCCCCTTCTAGGTGAATGATAATCTTTATAGACAACTGGGGAGTAAAAGGATTTAGAAATTCTTTCTTTTGGAAAGACCTGTGAATGTTCAGTGAAGAAGGAAGGGAGAAGCTAATTCCATAACATTCTACCCATTGCTAGGGAGAAACCCATTATGGGAAAAACCCATAATGTTAAGGAGGCAAAGCATAACTCCATTTTATTTCTCAGTATAATTTAATGCAGTTTAGACATATGAATTAGTGGTAACCTTTGCATAGTCTTCATGTTTAGTCTATAGAACTTGCCACAGCTAAGGCTCAACATGAGGGCAGCCATTGCTATGGTATGAAAATGTATCCCTCAAAGTTCATGTGTTGAAAGCTTAATCCCCAGTGCAATAGTGTTGAGATGTGGGATCTTTCAGAGGTGATTAGGTCATGAGAACTCTGCCCTTGTAAAGGAATTAATGCTGTTATCAAGAGAGTGGGTTCATTATAGAGGATGGATTACTCAAATTAAGTTCAACCCTTTCCTGTCTTGCTGTCTTGCCCTTCTACCTTCTGCCATGGGAAGATACCGCAAGAAGGCCCTCACCAGATGTGGGCCTTGGATCTTGGACTTCCCAGTCTCCAGAACCATAAGAAACAAATGTCTCTTCTTCTATCATTTACCCAGTCTCGGGTATTCTGTGATAGCAGCACAAAATGAACTAAGGCAGTCGCCTCTCCCTGTGTTTTGTATCTTTCGCTGAGATGTTTCCAAGAATGGCAGTGAGGGATGGAGGCTCCAGGAATCACAGGGCAGCTGGAGATGGAGGGCAGCAAGAACAGCAGCAGGAGGCTACATTGAGACGGGGGCGAGGCCTCAGACAGAAAGTCCATTATCCTCTTCCTGCTACAGAAGGATCAAGGGAACTGCTCCCAGTGAGCGCACTCTCAGCCAGGCCTAGAAGTGTCTGCCCCACACAGTATCACTGTGCTCTGACTGGTCCTCACCTGGGAAATCCAAACCTCATGGAAACTCTGTGCTAACCTCTGACAAGCCAGACACAGGCTCCAGCAGCCAGGACCACAGACCTCCTGGACTTAATGCCCCTTGTTCTTGGTTCTCATGGGGTCCTGGAGGTGAGGAAGGGGTTGGTTTAAGGGTGGGGCAGCGGAGGGGGAGCAGGGCATTTGCCAGAGTGTTTCCCGCGAGCAGTTTCCTAGCTAGAAACAGATGTTCTGGTGGCTTTCTGGCCAATAGCATAATGTAAAAAACATTAAGCCGTATATCCTTCAAAGCATTCTTACTTTACTCCTCAGTTCTCAGGAGCTTCTTTCATGCCTTAAAAACGGAGAGGAAACCAGCCTTTTCCTGGTCCACATTCTGTGGGCTTAAATCAACTGCAGGTCCTGTGGCTTCTGTGCTGTCGGGCTGACCGTGCTGCCTTCCTGCTCTTGTTTAGTCTCCCTTTTCTTCTGTAGGGCCGTGATTCCTAACTGCGGGAAGGAGCTTAGATGTTTTTGGCAGCTCCCGTGGAGAAACCCTGTAGAACTTATCCGCAGGAGCTAAAAGGGTTGAGTTATTTCCCAGTGGCCTCGTGACTGGTGGCGAGGTAAAAAGAGGAGTGTGGTAGAGATCAGAGACTGTCACCCAGCACTCCAGCCCCTGGGGAGAGCAGTGGCCATGGGCTCCCAGGTCTCAGTGGGACATCTCCTAGGGTCTGAGGCTTGGCATATTGTTCAGGTGAACTCAGATGAAAGGAAAAAATAATGCTCTGCTGGAAGGGAACTGAATCTGGCCTCATTTGCTCCCTGTCCCCTTTCTAATTTTTAAGCCTGATGCTTTTGATTTGGAGACCATGAATTATGGAATGGTAGTGATTTCAGATCTTAGCAACCATCCATTTTAACCTCATAATTTTATAGAGGGGGAATCAAGGAAGAGAGATGTCAAACGAGTTTCCTAACATCAGCCAGGGGGCAGTCCCAGCTCTCTCACCCTCTCTCTGTGTCAACCGAATTTCCCAGTTTGTCCCTTCTCCCTTCCTTCTGAATCAGCACAAAGGGGTGTTTTCTCCCATCCTTCGCAACCTTCACTGTTCTGTCCATGTTGCCCTTGTCTCTGACACTTCCACCAGACCCAAGCCCTTCTTCTCTGACTGTGATCTCCTGTGATCTAGGGCCCGCTCCCTCTAAACAAGCACAAAACAGGTACACAGTCGAGATTTAATGTGTTTAGAGGTTAACGATTCCGAGAGGGCTTCACCTGAAAACTGTAAAGCATTTAGAGGAAGGAACATTCATCCCTCATAGGCATGTGCTTGCAGATAATACCATCCTTTGCCAAGTTAGAGGGTGTCATTTTGTACCTCTCACTCTGGCAAAAGCATTACAATCCTTTCATTTCTTTTCCTCTCCATCTGGTCCTCTGGACCCCCGATACAGGAGGTACATTTTTACTATTTATTAACATGTCTCTTTCAAAAGATGTTGAGTATTTTTTTCTCTCTCCTTTTTTGAAAACTAGGTAGTGCTTTTGAATAGATTTGGATTTGTTTTGGAAGAGAATTCCCCAAGGAATGTTGGTCAGTTATCAGTCCTTGTTCCATCCACGCTTAGTTTCTTCTACTCCATGGAAAACAGCTCCCTCCATCAGCTTTTGCATCCAAGGATGGTTGGCCGGTCCTACTGCCTCTTTGAAAAGCTGGGCTGGGGGAGGTTGAAATCTTATGGAGTGACCCTGGGCTTGAGGGGGCCCAGCTGTTTCATTATCCTCCAAACTGCTTTCTGTATTTTCTATAGTAGTGTGAAGTATGTCTTTTCTTTCCTAAATGGTACTTCATTGTTGATTTCTGGGAGGTGGGCTTAGAAGAAGCAGGATGAACTCCCACCCAAAATTTGGTTTGGATGTTGAGACTGATGACACCACCCACACACCCAGTGATATAAAAAGGTTTGTTACACACACGGTCAGGCTTTTTGGAGAGAGCCACGCAAGCTTTTCCAGGTTGATCTGAAGATGTCCTGAGAGCACAAGGGAAGGAGAGAGCTGGCTTGGGGTTTTTATTGTGGTTGAGGGTGGGGCTGGGTCAGAGCACCAGCACCTGGGAAGGGGCTGGCATGGTTTGCATGTCCTGCTGGTGCCAAACAGGGAACACACAGGCTTTCTTATCGACCTGCTTGGATGTGGGCCAGAGGGGGAGAGGAGTGGTGAGGCTTAAAATCTCCATAAAAAATGAAACCAGACTCCTTGTTACAGGCTTATTTTTGGATTTGAAGACAACTATTCAAAATATGAAAAACTGATGCCACACAAGATTTCCCTATCTTTGACTGATAACCAAACCCAGGGGTTTGGAAGTTCTTGAATAACTTAGCCAGCAACACAGGAGTCAACTCACTTTTTCAAATATACAATATAAACTAAGGCAACTGCTCACCTATAAAAATATTTTAGCTTCACAATATTCTTTTAGCTTTGAAGATTAAAGTAATGACTCTAGAAATATATGAGATGATGAAAATAGTTTTATTTTATTTTATTTTTTATTAAATCAATATTTTTTATTATGGTTTTGTGGGGTACAGTTAAGGGTTAGGTGTACAATTACGTTCATCAGGCAACCTGTGATAAGAGGTGTTTCCCCTTCCCCAGACAGATATTGCGACTGTTAATCCCATCCCCCCCATAGTTTCCCAATACCGTCAGTCATTTTCTTATAGTATTACATTGGATGTTCAAGGTCCATTACATGAGTGAGAACATGTGATACTCAGATCTTTGTTTCTGTGAGGTGTCACTCAGTATTATAGATTCAAGTAGAGATGGGGAATCTTGCCATATTCTGCAGGCTGATCTTGGTCTCCTGGCCTCAAGCAATCCTCCTAACTTGGCCTGCCAAAGTGTTGGGATTATAAGGCGTGAGCCACCATGCCTGGTCTGAAAATATTTTAAATCATTGTTTCAAAATTATTTCCTCAATCAAAATCTCAACTGTCCTACTCATGATGAACTTCAAATCAAAATAAATATCTGTATTTCCAGTCCAGAGCCCCCAGTTGAGATATAGACATATATCCTCAAGTGAATTCTTGTTAGTTATATTTGGATGTCTAGAACATATCTCAACTTTAACATGTTCCAAACAGAATTGTTGATTTGCCTTCCAAATGTGATCTTCCCCTGAACTTTGCCATGCCAGTAAATGGCATCACCATCTTAGTTGCGTTATCCAAAATTCTAGAAGTCATTCTGATTGTTCTCTTTTCCTCCACAAGTCTTTTGGGTAAAGTTATCAAATGTAACCTGAATCTCACCTCTTCCTGCCTGCTTCATTCCCCAAGCCATACCTGTTGCCATCCCAATGCCTGCAAATAGCAAAGAAATTACACTTGGGTTAGGATGAGTCTCTGCAGGGGGACTGGGTTGAGGGCAGGCCATAAGAGATAAGATAGACAAATGGGACCCTATCAAACTGAAAAGTTTCTGCAAAGTAAAAGAGGAGACAGCCTGCAGAATGGGAAAAAATATTTGCCAACTGTATATCTGACAAAGGCCAGGATTTACAAGGAACTCAAACGTGCCGAAAGGAAAAAACAAACAGTCCCACTAAAAAGTGGGCAAAAGACATGAATAGACACTTCTCAAAAGAAGATATATGGGCAGCCAACAGACATAAAAAAGTGCTCGGCCTCATTAATTATCAGAGAGATGCAAATCAAAACCACTCTGAGATACCACCTAACCCCAGTAAGAATGGCTATCATTAATAAAACAGCAACAGATGCTGGCGAGGATGCGGAGAAAAAAGAATGCTTCTACACTGCTGGTGGGAATGCAAACTAGTGCAACCTCTTTGGAAAACAGTGTGGTAATTTCTAAAAGAACTAGACATTGATCTTCCATATGACCTATCAATCTCCCTACTGGGAATATACTCGGAAGAACTCAAATCATTCTACAGAAAAGATACCTACATATGCATGTTTATTACAGCACTATTCACAATAGCAAAAACATGGAACCAACCGTGCTGCCCATCGGAACTGAACTGGTTAAAAAATATGTGGTACCTATACACAATGGAATATTATGCAGTCATAAAGAAGGACAAGTCTGGACTTTGCAGCAACTTGGATGGATGGATTTAGAGTCTATCATACTCAGTGATCTATCACAGAAACAACGAACAAAATACCACATATTCTCACTCATAAGCGGACCCTGAACACTTACCATAATACTGTAAGAAAGGGATTGGCAGTAGCAGGATACTGCTGGGGTGGGTGGGCGGAGGCACACAATATCAATAATGTATCTGATCGCAAACCATGCAAAGTGGGGACTAAAGGGAGGTCCAAACTTTACCTGTATGATGACCACTTGTTTACCTAATCCTGAATTGTACCTCACATCACATCTTTAAAAAAAATGCTGGAAGGGGGGTGGAGGTTTGGGAAGAGCTTGGATTCTTCTTCCTGGATTACTGCATCACTGTGGGATCTACCCACTCCCTTGGGAAGTGCATCTTCCTGGCAGGTTTTCATTCTCTCGTGGGCCACCTTTCCATTCCTGGGTGCTGCAGACCCACCAGAGCACATGTGACTCCCATGGTGAATACAGCATGTGTCCGTCCCAGTGGTGCTGGTGAATGGTTAGCAGGGCAGCTTTTCAGACAAGTTTACAAAGTGATGTGTTGTAAATGTGGGTGGGGATTAGACAAAGTTCTGCGGGTGGGAGATATTGAGGGATGACAGGTCCCTCATGGACCAGGACCTGCAGTCGCCCAGGGTTGTGAGCTCAGAAGGGCCTTGTGCTTGGGGTTCTGTGGTTGTCTTTTTGTTTTTTTGAGACAAGGTCTCACTCTGTCACTCAAGCTGGAGTGCAGTGGCGTACTCTTAACCTTCAACTACTGAGATCAAGTGATCCTTCTGCTTCAGCCTCCCAAGTAGCTGGGACTACAGGCACATACCACCACACCCGGCCAATTGTTTGATTTTTTTGTAGAGATGAGATCTTGCTATGTTGCCTAGGCTGGTCTCGAATTCCTGAGCTCAAGTGATCCTTCTACTTCAGCCTCCCAGAGAGTCTTAATAATCTTATTGGAAGTTGTGTTTTGTAAGTAAACGACACAAGATTGCTTTCTTAGTCACCCAACAATGAAAGGAGATATCCTACCACTTCTCAGATGCCTCCTTTCAGAGTAACCTCCGTGATCCTGACTAAGTCATGGAATTAGTTAGTAAAGATACTCATGATGCAGTGGGATCCTCACTTTGAGTCCCCAGACAGCATTTTGGAGCACCCTCACCGATCCTCTGTAACCTCTTATTCCTCTAATCTCTGTGCACAACCACCACCTGCGATGAAGACCCTCGTCTGTACTGAGAGTGGCCCAGATGCCTCTTCCCATTACTCAGACAGTTGCTGGTGATGCTGCTGTCAACTTGAGGCATCCTGGGCTCGACAGACTCGGGGGTCCGAGCTCAATCCCGCCCTGTCACTTTCCTGCTCCCTGAGCTCCTGCCCTGAACCTTAGCACCCTGCTTGGTTAAGAATGGTTGGCTCACTCAAGGTTCACTTCAGGGCAGAGGCTACATCTTCTAGAAAAGGCAAGAGATGATACATGTAGCTAACAAGCATCTGCTCAGGGCCAGACACTGTGCTGGGAGGTATCTTACTCCTGTGTCATCTTATTTTATCATGTGAATGACCCTGTGGGGCAAAGACGATTGTTTTAATTATACAGAAGGAGAAACAGAGTCAGAAAAGTTATGAGGTGTCTGAAGATTGTATGTGTTCTAGTGGGCTCCAAAATGTGTGTGTGTGTTGGGGTGTCCACTCTGATGAAAGTCCCTGATTAGTATTTTTTTTTTGAGTCGGAATCTCACTCTGTCTCCCAGGCTTGAATGCGGTGGCACGATCATGGCTACTGCAGCCTCGACCTGCTAGGCTCAGGGGATCTTTCTGCCTTCCAAGGAGCTGGGCCTATAGCATGAACCACTATGCCTGGTTAATTTTTTGATTTACTGTAGAGACGAGGTCTTGCCATGTTGCCCAGGCTGATCTTGAACTCATAGGCTCCCCCTGACCCCCTCAAAAAATTTACCATAGAGTCTGACAGATGTTCAGTTTTCAATAAACAATTATTTCTAAAGGAATTTGTACTTGACTTTGGTATGCTATAATAGCAGTTATAACCCAACCATCCCACCATCTGTCTGACTAAGGTAGGGATAGAGCATGTTTCAGATCTTGACGGCCTGGATACCTTTCACCTTGGCCTCCCAAAGTGCTGATATTACAGGCATGAGCCACTGTGCCTGGCCTGATTAATTCTTGTTGGTTAACTACTAACCAGATGAGAGTTATCTAACTGGCTAGTTTCTAGATGAAATTATGGCAGGCAAAATCTTTATAAAAGAAAATGGAGTTCACATGATTAGAGTAAGTTTCTGAAATTAATGACTAAAAATAACTTTGTCCATGTAAGATCTATATTTGCGTCAAGATTTTTTTTTTTTTTTGGAGTTGGA
>NW_007260517.1:556029-583571 GCF_000164805.1 Carlito syrichta
GGCGATCCTTCCGCCTCAGCCTTCCAAGTAGCCGGAATTACAGGCGCGCGCTACTATGCCCGGCTGATTTTTTTATTTATTGTAGAGATGAGGTCTCGCTGTCCAGGCGGATCTCGAACCCGCGGGCTCAGGCAATCCACTCACCTCAGCCTCCCAAAGGCGCGGGATTACAGGCTGAGCCACTGAGCCCGGCTAAGATTTTTTTTTAAATTAAATTTCTTTCTTTCTTTCTTTCTTTTTTTTTTTTTTGGTGGAGACAAGGTCTCACTATGTTGTCCAGGCTGGTTCCGAACTCCTGGGCTCAAACAATCCTCCTGCCCTAGTCTCCTGGGATTACAGGGGTGAACCACTGCACCTGGTCTGCTTCAAGATTTATGTGGAATAAAGACTTAGCCTTTTGAATATGGGCATCTTATTTGGCCTACCACGAAACTCCAACGAAAACACAAAAATTACTCATGTTTCCACTCCAATTCCTGGCTCTTTTTCACTTAGGAAATAGCTTCCAATATATATATATATATATTGGGCATATGTTTTATTTGTTGGCCTAGTTTCTTTTCTGTTGGGAAATGACTGTAATACTCATATTAACTAACAATTATTCAGCCCTTAAGAAGTGCCAGACATTGCACTAAGAGCTTTACATGCATTCATTTATCTAATCATCACTTCAGTCCTGTCAGGTGGGTACTATTATTATCCTCTTTCTATATGCAAGGACATTGGGGCCCAGAGAGGTTAAGAGACTTGCCCAAGGACACATGGTGGGTAAGAGGCAGAGCCAAGACTTGTACCCAGGCAGTCAAGGTATGGAGTATGCTCTGTCCCCAGCTTGGTCAGACAGATGGTGGGATGGTTGGGTTGTAACTGGTATTATAGCATGCAAAAGTCAAGTGCAAATCCCTCATTATTTAGAAATAACTGTTCATGGAGAACTGACTATTTTGTCAGGCCCTATGGTAACTTTTTTCTTCTTTGAGTCAGAATCTCACTCTGACACTGAAGCTGGAGTACAGTGGCATGATCATGGTTCACTGCAGCCTCAACCTCCCGGGCTCATAGATCATTCCATCTCAGCCTCCAAAGTAGCTGGGATTACAGGCATGTGCCATCATGACCAGGAAATTTTTGAATTTTTTTTTTGGAGAGATGAGTTTTTGTTATGTTGCCCAGGCTGGTCATAAACTTCTGAAATCCTCCCACCTTTGACCTCCCAAAGTGCTGGGATTACAGGCATGAGCCACACGCCAAGCCCTATGGGAATCTTTTTAGATGTATTTAACATTCATGGCATCTCGATATTTCTGACTCTAGAGTCTATAATTTTAATCACTACCCTACAACTGAACAGTGGTTCAGAATTGCTTTACTGTGAGTTTCTTAGTTATCTGTAAAGCTAATTATCATTTACACATAGGTTGGTTTGGTGTCCATATTAGGCGAAGTTTTTTTTTTTTTGAATTGGAGTCTCACTCAGTCGCCCAGACTGGAGTGCAGTGGCCGCTCCCAGCCACCGCAGCCTCGACCCGCTGGGCTCCGGCGATCCTTCCGCCTCAGCCTTCCAAGTAGCCGGAACTACAGGCGCGCCCTACCATGCCCAGCTAGTTTTTGATTTATTGTAGAGACAAGGTCTCACCAAGTTGCCCGGGCGGGTCTTGAACCCGTGGGCTCAGGCAATCCACTTGCCTTGGCCTCCCAGAGTGCTGGGATTACAGGCTGAGCCACCGAGCCCGGCCTTTTTTTTGAGTTGGAGCCTCACTCTGTCACCCAGACTGGAGTGCAGTGGCCGCTCCCGGCCACCGCAGCCTCGACCTGCTGGGCTCCGGCGATCCTTCTGCCTCAGACTTCCATGTAGCTAGAACTACAGGCACATGCTACCACGCCCGGCTAATTTTTTGATTTATTGTAGACATAAGATCTCGCCTGCCCAGGGCTCAGGCAATCCACTCACCTCAGCCTCCCAAAGGCGCAGGATTACAGGCTGAGCCACCGAGTCCGGCTAGGTGAAGTTTTAGTGTTCACATTAGGTGAACAGTGAGTAGTATGAAAAAATCTAAACAATTGAGATGAAATAATGTCACTTGCTTCAACTCTCGTAGAATCTATAGCCTGAGGATTTTAGAGATCTTCTAATTAAAAAAAAACTCTCTTGTTGAATGCGTTTGCATTCTTTCCTCAGTTATTTCAAACTACAGAACTCACCATATTTCCTTTTTGCCTAAGTGACTGGAAAGCTCACAGTAAATTTGAATGCTCATTTCATGTCAGTTATTAACTTAGGATTTTGATATATTTACTTCTCCTTTCAGGTATCCCCTGTTTCTGTCTTCATGGTATTATGATATCTATACCTCATTATGTGAAATCCTGAGTTGGACACAATTTAAAACAGACAAGATCCACTTTTCTGCCTTGGTAGGACAGGTGGGAAAGACTGCTCCTTGCTTTTAAGGGGAAGTGAGTCTCTCTGATGGTGTAGGACAGCTCTGGGCTTAGGGCTCCAAAGTCCTCTTGCCCACCTTTCTCATGAGTGCAGTGGCAGGATCAAGACTCAGGACAGTCTCGACCTCCTGGGCTCAGGTGATCCTTTTGCCTCAGCTTCCCAAGTAGCTGGGACTACAGGTGTGTGTCACCATGCCTGGCTAATTTTTTTGCTTGTTTTTGCTTTTTTTTTTTTTTTTTTTAGAGATGAGGTTTCACTATGTTGCCCAGGAAGGTCTTGAATTCCTGGTTTCAAGCAATCCTCCTGCCTTGGCCTCCCAAAATGTTGGGAATATAGGTGTGAGCTACTGTGTCTGCCTGCTTCTAATTTTGATGAGCACTGAAATTTGACTTAATTAGGCAAAAAAAAATTTACTGTTGTACAATCTAGTAGGAGAAACAGACCTTACTGGAGCCATACGGTTCTTTTCTCTGAGACGCCTGTAATATAAGAAATTATTGAAACTCATTATTGAAAGACTCTAGATTCTTTCAGTTGAAGGGAAGGGGGATTATCTGCTTCCTATTGCTCAAACTCCACCCAAACCTGGAAACTCACTCCTGCGGACAGTTCAGCATGTTGTACTTACAGGTGTAGACTTGAGAGTCATACAATTCAGATTAAAATCAGCTTTAAGAACGTTGAGGAAAAAAAATCAATAAGGAGATCTGGGGAAAAAAAAGAAAAAGAAAAAAATCAACTTTACTATACAAAGTGGCCTTGGGAAAGTAGATGAACCTTTAAAAGTCATGCACACCCATCTGTAAGCTGGGTATAAGAGTATTGTAAAAATTAAGGTTATGTTTGTGAAGCAATTAATTCACACAACAAATGGCACAAATGGCTCAAAAATGTACATTAGCAGAAATAGTTATTCATATTTTTACAGTGTTATTAAAAATAATGCAAAGACTTATTAAACTCATGTTTCTCAGCAGAAGTAGCTGGTAACTCTAAGTCCCAAAGCTCTTGGTCCAAGGCAGGTCACCCAATGTAACTTTCAGTCTTCAAGCACTCAAGGGACATTGAAAAACATTTGATCACATACTTGGCCATGAAGGAAATTTCAATAAGATAAAAAAATTAATATCATCAATAATACACAAAGTCTGGTCAAAATACCACAAAATTTGAGAGCAGCATATAAAAAGATAACAGAAAAGTTCTTGTGTTTCATAAGTATTTTTTAAAAATTAAATACTTCTAAATAATTCATAAGTAAACTGGGTGTGATGGCACATGCCTGTAGTTCCAGCTACTTGGGAGGCTGAGGTAGAAGGATCACCTGAGTCCAGCAGGTCGAGGCTGTGGTGGCCGTTAGTGTGCCACTGCACTCTAGTCTGGATGACAGAGTGAGACTCTGACTAAAAAAAAAAAAAAATCATAAGTAAAAGAAAATAGCATAATAGGGTATTTAAATATTTTGAACTGAATAACTATAAAACACACACACACACACAAAACACATAAAAACCTATATTGCTGAAGCAACATATAGAGTAAACTTTTTGGCTTTAAATGAACATCTAAAAAAAGTTAACTAAATCAGTAAACTGAGTTTCAATTTAAGAAGTAAGAAAGAGTGATACACCAAACCCAAGAATGATGAGAACAGAAATAATGATGATAAGAGCAGGAATAATCAAGCAGCATTTTAAAAGACCACTGGGGAATGAAACAAAACTAAATCTGAGAATTCCAAATTTTTCTCGTATATAGAAAAAAGGTGTCAGTATTGACTTCAGAGTAAAGTTGTGAAGGTCACATGGTATAATCTGTGCAAATGTAATCTGTGCACAGAAAAGCCTCCCACAAAAGAGTCTTGATTGTTCCTTACTTCTGCTGACTAAATGTTGATTCCTCAAATAAACCTGGGTACCAACTATTGAAGGTGGCAGAGTCTGTCAGCCTCGGCCCCTGAATGACTGCGTGGACTACACTCCGCTTCCAACTGAATTTAACGTATGTAAGAAATAACTTTCTACAATGTTAAGCCACTGAGATTTGGGGGTTTGTCTGTTATACAGCAGTTAGCTCCAACACACACAAATGTCTGACTAACTAAGTGCAATTGAACCAGGTAGTCAGACTCCGAGAATTACTTTTGAAGTTATCTATATAAGATTAATATAGGGCCATAGGTAAAAGCCATGGAAAAGATCTGATCCCTGCAAAGCTGTAGCTATGGTTATAAATGAACAAATTGGTTGTGTCTAAGTTGCCTTGCCTCCTTGCATGATTGTTTGCACTTCAACAGAGAGCAATCAATTATTTTCATGCTCGACTGCTGGGGAGGTTGGTAAAACATATTTTCCCTTAAACAATGAGCCTGTGGTTGCACAGATCTCCTTGGTGGCATCTTGAAGTTTGATCAAAGGGTGAGAGAAGCTCTAATCTCCAGGACCTTACCTCCCACATACCCCTCTACTAAGCTAACTCTATAATGGTTCACTGCTCGAGGGTCAGTAGCTGATGAACACAGGCTTTCCTTTATAGATAGCCTCTATTGTAAAACCTAAGAATGGTGTTTGAGATGTTTTTCAGACTTTGCTCTTTGATAGATTCATGACCTCCCATCCCCTGACCCAGGACATGTACCAAGGAGCTGATTCTCCTGGTCCTGTGACCCCTTCCAGAAACTGACTCTGCACATGAAGACAGTTTTTACATACCCTTGAATTTATCCCAAACCAATAAGCAGTACCTGTTCCCTAGCTCCATGCCCACCAAATTATTCCTTTAGAGGCTGGGCATTGTGGCTCAAGCCTGTATTCCCAGCACTTTGGGAGGCCGAGGTGAGAGCATTGCCTGAGCCCACAGGTTCAAGAACAGCCTGGGCAACTTGGTGAGACCTCATCTATACAATAAATCAAAAAACTAGCCAGGCATGGTAGTGCGCACCTGTAGTTTTGGCTACTTGGAAGGCTGAGGTGGAAGGGTCACTGGAACCCAGCAGGTTGTTGTTGGAATGGCCATGAGCGTGCCACTACATTCTAGCCTGGGCAATGGTGTGAGACTCCAACTAAAAAAAACTCCAAAAAACAGAACCAAACAAAAACCCAGCCTAGGCTGGGTGCAGTGGCAAGACCTTCTCTTTATGAAAATTCACAAAATTAGCTGGCATGAAAGTGCCTGTAGCTTCTTGGGAGGCCGAGGAGGGTAAATTACTTCAGCCCAGAAGTTAGTCTGTGGTGAGCCATGATCATGATCATGATCATGCCAGTACACTTCAGCCTCAGCAAGAGTGAGACACTGACTCAAAAACAAACTAGCAAACAAACAAAATTATGTAGTGCTTCACACACTTATCATTTCTTCTTTTTGTGGTGGGGGAGAGAAAAGTCTTAAATACTTCTGAGCAGAAAGAACAAGAAGAGCCAGCCTGGCCCTTGAGTTCACATTTGATACAGTTTGTCATTGTCCTTCTTGGGAAATTCTTTCCCTTGGCTCCTACCTATCACTCTTTTGGTATCCTCCTTTCAACATTAAAAATTTTTTTATTTTTATTTTTTGTCAGAGTCTCACTCTGTCACCCAGACTGGAGTGCAGTGGCATGCTCACAGTTACTACAACCTTGACCTTCTGATCCTTCTACCTCAGCCTTTTAAGTAGCTGGAACCGCAGGCATACACCACCATACCAGGCTAACTTTTTGATTTATTGTAGAGGCGAGGTCTCACCAAGTTGCCCAGGCTGATGTCAAATCCCTGGGCTCAGGCAAACCTTTTGCCTCCACCTCCCAAAGTTCTGGGATTACAGGTGTCAGCTGCCATGCCTGGCTTTTTTTTAAAAAAATAGAACTTTATAGATTAAAAATACAAATATCCTTTGACCTGACAATTGTACATCTTGAATCGAATCCATAGAAATAAAAATATCAGGAGGCAATGACATAGGAATAAGGATTTTTTTTTGAGTTGGAGTCTCACTCTGTCGCCCAGACTGGAATACAGTGGCATGTTCCCGGCCGCTGCAGTCTCGACCTGCTGGGCTCAGGTGATCCTTCCGCCTCAGCCTTCCAAGTAGCTGGAACTACAGGTGCACGCTACCACACCTGGCTAGTTTTTGATTTATTATGGAGACGAGGTCTTGCCAAGTTGCCTGGCTGGTTCTCAAACCCGTGGGCTCAGACAATCCACTTGGCCTCCTAAAGTGCTGGGATTGCAGGCTGAGCCACCGAACCCGGAAAGATTTCTACAGTGGCTAAAAAAATCTCTAGACAAAGGGAATATTTATTATCAGAAAAATGGTCAAACAAATGGTGACATATATTGAAGTATTATGCAGTCATTAAAACGGATGAATAGAGCTAACCAGTTAACTCGATGGTGTTGAGTAAGAAAATTAAGTTCCAGAAAATGTGTTTACTGCCAGGGGAGCGAGGGAGAGAGGGAGAAGGGAGGGGGACACGTGACAATACACTGGGTACCAGGTTCACTACCAGGGAAGAGGGGCCAGTTGCAAGCCCAAACTTTACCCACATGCAACTTATTTTATGTAGTGAATTCTCTCTTGTATCCCACAATTCTAAATTAAAAAAATCTTTAAATGGCGTCTAATATGTTCATGGTTAAGCATAGCTCTTTCTATGTGTAGAACATATTTATGTGCGTCAGTATATGCAACACCAGAATGTAAGCTCAGATAGCACATTACTTTTGTTTATTATTCACCACAGTAATGTCAGGGCCTAGAAGAATGGTATAAGGCAGAGGCTAGACTGAGGGATTGCCGATGTATGTGCACATCCATAGAAAGAGTCCAAGAAAAAAATAAGACTTTCCTTCTCAACCCAACAGCGTATATATGTTATTACACTTACACAGTTATGTGAAATTCTATGGATGTATGTTTGAAGACATTTTTTCTTTTTAAAGTTGGAGTCTCACTCTTTCACCCAGGCTGGAGTGCAGTGGCACGATCATGGCTCACTACTGCCTTGGCCTCCGGGGCTCAGGCAATCCTTCTACCTCAGTCTTCTGAGTAGCTGGGACTATGGGTGCGTGCCACCACACTGGCTATTTTTTTTTTTTTTAGAGAGAGGAGGTCTCACTATGTTGTCCGGGCTTATCCAGAACTCCTGGACTCAAGCAATTCTCTTTCCTCGGTCTCCCAAAGTGCTGGGATTATAGGCATGAGATATTGACCTGAAGATATTTTTCAAAAGTAAAACAAACCAAAAAGGTTCTTTCCAAAGTTTACAACTTACTTCATTATATATTTATGCTTATGCCTACTGTTTATATTCGTTTTAATTTTAAAATATTTTAAAGTAAAATATATTCAGTTACTTGTAGGGAACTCTCAAAAGATTCATTCTCCATTCAAACAGTGACTATGGTATTAAAGAATGATTAGTTTTTAGGTGTGGTAATAGTATTGTGGTTTTGTTAAACCACAAACCTCAGCCAACTCCTGATCTTCTTGAAGTACATGCTGAAGTATTTGAATGAAATGATAGGGTGTCTGGAATTTGCTTCAGTGTGGCTGGGGTGGGGAGGGCACATGGAATAAGATTGTCATGTGTTGACAATTGTTGAAGCTGGGGGAGGGGTTCATTATCCTATTGCAATGATACCACTGAAATTATATACTATTATCCCATTGAAATTATATATTATTATGCTGTTGAAATGATATACTATTATACTATTAAGAAGTCTAAGGCTAAAAACTTACAGTTTCCATGATCAAGTCTCTTTGTCTCACTTTCAGACTTATATTTCATAGCAATAATAGATTCTGGAAAGTACCTTAAATCCTCACTGTTTGTTTGTAGTCATTAATTCAGATTACTATTTGGAGTATTATTATTGCCTCAGAATAACAAAAATATCTGTGGAGCTTCACTCTTTATTAAGGCAAAAAATAGATCAATTTACCAAATTTCATCTTTTGTCAGATGATTTTCTCTTTTCCTCTTGAAGATAAATAACAATGTCTCCTACGTTTGAAAGTTCCGACCACCACTTTGCCTGGCTCCACCTTTGGTCAACAAAATCACTTTCTATTTTCTGTCCTAATCGATTAAAATACAGGCATATTCAAACCATTCTTTTGTATTATTTTACAAAGAAGGTCGCCTTTCCAGTAATCAACCAGCCACCTAACAAAAGCAGCCCATAACTCAATCATCAACCAATCAATCATTTAGTGGGATTATGAGAGACAGAGGGCAAAAGACATGGTACCTACTAAGAATTTACACTGTAGCCAAAGAGATGAGTTTAACTAATGTCATTACCTGATAAGGTGGAGTTAAGGGCTAAATTCTGTGGAAAGATTGTAGATGCTAAAGCCAGTCCTTTAATCAGTTCCCCTTCCACTCTCCCTTTCTTCCCCAAGACCACATAGTTTCCCACAGGCATTCTTTCTAATGTGGTGCTTAGGATGACCTGATAGGAATAAGTGGCTGGGAGCTAATATATAACAGATTTCCATTTCTCCTCTGCCACCCATGTCTCTAACCTTAAAATGAAAGTGTGACTAAAAATAACATCCATCTACTACTGACTAGGGAAGTCCCTTGAGCTTTTGTAGGAGTCTAGACTTCTTGCTGTTCTCAACTGCTAAACAACACCTCCACTTCCAGGGGAGAGGCTCACTCCAGGGAAATTATCTCAGAATAAGATGAGTGTGCAGGAGAGAGTCAGCCCTTTGTTTTTACTGAGAAGGTCATTAGGCAAGAACAAAGGGGTATTAGACTTGAGTCATGAAGACTGAAAGTCTTTAAAATTCTCCTGGTTCAAGCATCTCTCTACTTGCCTCTTCTTTTTCTCAGATTCCTGATGCTCTGCTTTGCTTGCTAGTCTGTTTGACTTGTTTAAATTGTTTAGGGTTTGGTAAAGTGTTTCTGTGAGGCTATTGTTTTGGCTGTAGACAGCAGAAAACCCAAATAAAATGACTTCAACTGTAAGATTAAGTTGGAGCAGGGACCAACTTAACTTGTTTTCTTTTCTCTATTGCACGTGTCACAGTTATAATCTAATATTATTTCACTTGTGATATAAAAATGATAATGCTTTGGATATATTGGGTTAAATAAAGCTGATAATGAAGCAGACTACAAAAATTAACTTGTCCTTGATGTTTGCTTTACAATGTGTCCCCCACACAATTGGAAATTGCATGTGTAGCTCGCATTTGTGGCTCAAAATCAGTTCCCTTGGCCAATGCTGGCTTAGACCAATAATGTTTTACTTGGATCACAGGGAGAAAGGGTACTTCCTCTTAGGGACCTGATCCCTGCCTCCCCCAACGAAGCATGGAAATAAAGGAAAATCTTGAAATATTGAGTTTCTTTGAGGGTAATTCCAGGCACCTAGCTAGCCCTGAGAAGTAAATGAATAAACTGATAGGCAAGAAGGTAATAATAGCTTAACAAAATAGCCAAGGACATTAGAGTCAGAGGATGTTTGAATCCGTATAGAAGCTAAAGATAGAAGTCTTGACACAAGTCCCCAAGTTGTTTTTCAGAAATCTGGACCCCCACTAGATGGATCCATTAGCATGCAGAACTCAGATATTGTTCTAAATTTCTTACTGAAGGGCCTGGAGAAAGTCATGCCCACAGGCCAGAGCTAACATTCTTTTCTGCTAACTCTAAATTTTTAAACAAAACTTCTCTTCCTTAACCAGTTCCTTCCTTCCTTTCTCCCTCTCTCCTTCCCTCCCTCCTTCCCTCCCTTCCTCCCTCCCTTCCTCCCTTCCTTCTTTTAAAATCAGGATTTCATTCTGTCACCCAGGCTGGAGCTCAGTGGCATAATCCCAGCACCCTGTAGCGTTAACTTCCTGGGCTCAGCAATCCTCCCATCTCAGTTCATGGACTACAGGCATGAACCATGACATTTGGCTAGTTTTTTTATTTTATAAAGATGAGGTCTTGCTATGTTGCCCAGGCTGGTCTCCAACTCCTTGTCTCAAGCACTTGGCCTCCCAAAGTGCTGGGATTATAGACGTGACCAACGCACCCTGGTCACCTTAACCAATTTCAAATTAGATAACCTTTGAATCTACCTATGACTGTAAGCCTCCACTTCAAATATTCTGCCTTTTAAGGCCAAACAAATGTATAACCTCCACGTATTGATTTATAATTTTACATATAACTTATACTTTTCTAAAATTTACCCCTGCTTTCAAAAGCCCTTGCTTGTAAGCCACTGGGAGAGGTCAGGTCTTAAGTGTGAGCTGCCCAAATCTCCTTGCTTGGGGATTCCTCTTTTCCACTGAAAACCTTGGTGTGGATATTTGGCCTTTCTGCATGGGGCAAGCAGAACCCAGTTTGGTTTGGTAACAAAATTTATCACCTCACACAAGGTTATGAGTGAGCTGTTTGTATTCTTATATAACTCTCATTCCCCCAAATTGTGTACCTCTACTTTTTCACCTTGCCTACCAAATAATTTTGTTGTGCCAACTACCACCCTTCCTTCTTCAAGATCCAATTTCCATTCTGCTGAATAGTAAATATATGAGATGGTACTTACAAAAACCCTGATATACCTCCTAGCTTAAAAGCACAACTTCATTTCCTTTGTAGTAAAACTCCTCCAAAAAGTTGCGCTTCTAGCTGACTCTCCCTCCATTCTTTTCCGTTTCTTTCTAATCTTCTCCAATCAGGTTTTCATGCCCTTTATTCCACTGAAACTACTCTGACATGGTCCCAGATGTGTTGACAAGTCCAGTGGATAAGTCTCCTTTCTTGGCTCATCAGTAGAATTTGACATAGTGAATCATTCTGTTTGCCTTGAAACACTTTTTACTTAGCCTGTCCTGTTCTCCCCTATGGCATTAATAGCCCATCTCAGTTTCTTTTGTGGGGTTCTTCTGATTTTCTAGATTTCAAACATTGAAATATCCCTTAGCCAGTCCTCAGACCTCTCTTCTCTACTCACATTTTCTTTCTTGGTGAGCTCATCCTATCACATGACTTTAAATATGATATGTGTGTTGATATCTCCCAAATCTAGACCTCCAACTTGGACCTCTCTACTAAACTCCAGACTCATAAATCCACCTTACAAATCCAATCTGATTATGAAATGTCTAATTGGCATCTTAAATTGAATGTGTCAAGGGGAAGCTCTTGACTTCATCTCTGCTCTAAAACTGTCCTTCCTTCAAATGTCCTCATTTCAGGAAGTGTCAACTCCATTCTTTTATTTTCTCCATCCAAATCTTGGGGTGATTCTCAACTCTTCTCTGTCTGTGAAATTTCCCAAGCGCTGAAAAGTCTTCAGATGATATTCAGATTCTGGCAGCTTCTCCCACTATAGTTCACACCATTGCCACTTCCCACCTGGAATATTGCTGCAGCCTCCTAACTCATCTCCAGGACCTCACTCTGCCCTTCTTCAGTCTTGCCTCATGTCAGTAGTGAGAGTATTAAAGCATAGGACAGCTCATGCCATTTACTTCCTCAAAACCCTCCTTGGCTTCTCATCTTGCTCAGATTAAAAGCCAGAGTTGCAGTAACCTGGAAGTTCCTTCTCATCCTAGACCCTTGCCTCTCTGACATCAGTTCCCCCTCTTGTCCTTCACTTTCTTCCTTCAAGCTGCATCAGCCTTCTTGGTATTTTTCAGACTCCCCATCTGCCTGAAAGTTCCTCCTCTGGTCTTTGCACTTGCCTTCACCTCAGCTGAGGATGCTTCCCTGATGTTCACATGGTTCACTCCTCACGTCCTTCTTGTGTCTGCTCAAAGTCTACGCTAACAAATCCAACTGAAATAGCACCCTTCTGCCACACCTGGTGGCTTGTGCCTGTAATCCCAGCACTTTGGGAGACTGAAGCAGGAGGATTAGTCCGGGAGCTCAAGACCAGTCTGGGCAACATAGCGAGACTGTGTCTTTACAAAAACACAAAAATTAGCGAGGTATGGTGGCATGTGCCTGTAGGCCCAGCTACTAGGGGGGCTGAGTTCAGGAGGTTGAGGAAGTAGAGCTCGCCTCCAGGAACCTACCAGCTCTGATGCTGACAATTTTGTTTCATGGACGGAAGTGTGGTTAGTTGTGATCCTGCCACCACACTTCAGCCTAGACAACAGAGTGAGACCCCTATTCAAAAAATAAAATTAAAGTAATAAAGTAATATCCTCTTCACCCAACACCCTCTATTTATTTGTTATGTTTTCTTTTCTCTATTGTCCTCTATTGCGCATATCACATTATAATCTAATAATATTTCACTTGTGATATAAAATGATAATAGTTTGGATATATTAGGTTAAATAAAACCAATAATGAAACAGATTACAAAAATTAACTTGTCCTTGATGTTTGCTTTTCAGTGTGTGCCCCACACAATTGGAAATTGCATGTGCAGCTCACATTTGTGGTTCAAAATCAATTCTTTTGGCCAGTGCTGGCTTAGACCAGTGATGTTTTACTTGGATCATGGGGAGAAAAGGTACTCGCTAGTATAAAACTGAGGTTCTGCAAATGTTGATGAGGTGGGTCCTGGCAGCTAGAAGGCAGGCAGCACAAGAGCTGGCTTGCTGCATGGGAGAAGGTGTAGACTTTGGAGCTGAAAGGTTTTTTGTGTACTGATCCTACCACCTATCTGTGGGTAACATCTCTGAACCTCTGTTTTCTCATCTATAAAATGATGAGGATTGTGATATTGGCCATATGGGATTATTGTAAGAATCTATAAGATAACATGTATATAATTCTAAACACAGCACCTGGCACCCAGGGAGCACTAATAAGTGGTAGTTACTGTTCTTTCTCAAACCTCAGCTGGCCCACTACTGGAAGGACAGTTCTGGCTGGCATCCCCAGGTGCTGCTAGGACATTCTGAAGTTCCAGTTTTTTAGATCACAGTCTTGGAAGCATTTGGTCATCATGGAGACTTCAGCTGGGTAGATGTGAGCTACATTATCCACTATCCCAGGATTTACCACAGGTGCGGGCTTAAGAGTGTGATGTCATATTAGCAGAAGCATCCTTTGTGTTGCAAAAAGATATCCCATGTGTAGTTGGAGGTGTTTGTTCAATAGATCATTCTGCCAGTTACTCTCTGCCAGTCCCTGGGCCTATTGATTGTCAATAGTCACACTCTCATAGACCGTGTCCAGCTTTCTCAGGTTTACAGACAACTTTAGGACTGAAGTTCCTTGACAGAAATCTATGAAGAGACGCTGGAGGTGGCGCCTGCTTCTAGGGACCTACCAGCTCTGAAGTTGACAACTTGGCCTCGTGGAAGGAAGCTTTCTGTACCATGTTAGTGAGGCTTGCCCTGATTGGGATTCTGCCAGCCTGTCTCTACCCAGCATATCCTCATGAATTAAGGTTTCTGCCGGTGTTGTGAACATATATTTAGAGAAGCAATACCTCTTTGGTACTTGCTTTTACTCCACGTGCGAGCCCAACAGGGGCAGGTGGGGCCATCACACACGAGTTGACTACCAGGTTGAACAGAGTAGATTGCAGCCCTGAAATAGTCGTGGTATTCAGCAGTGAACCAGGCCCCAAGTCATGGAGTGTCTCTGAGAGTCTCAGGAACGCACCCACTGTATAAATTAGTGATTTCCAATTCCTTGCACTTTTGAAAATGTTGTCACTTGTGTGACTTGCCATTATCACCCTCCACCCTTCATTCATTGAAATATATCTCTCCATTTATTTTCGGGGATGTAAACTGATATTTTAAAAAACAGAAGCAAATGTATTGCTGGTTTTATTTATTTATTTATTCTGAGAATTTTGTGAGTCTGCTTGTACTTGCAATTAACTCCTCTCCCTTGAGATAATGGAAAACACCTTGAAGGAAAAGTAAGATCCAGCTTTGTTCCTGTGTTCTATTTCCTCCTGCTCTCATGTAAGTTTCATAGACAGTTTGTCTTGTCATTTCAAACACTGGTGCTTTGTTGAATAAAGTAGTAACTAGAATAAGGGGGAACTTCCTGACTCTTGCACCTCCCCATGGAAGAATAGCTTTGTACTCCTCTTTAGATACTTACTCATGAATGGTTGTGTGCTTATTCTTAAATTATCACCTACTAGTGGTTATTTAATTTCTCATTTGCACACATCACCCTTCCGCTAGATAGCATGCTCATGAAGGGCAGGGATGCTCATTTGGTTTGGAGTGACGCGAATTCAACTCCATGTAGCTTAAGCAAGACTTGGGATTCACTGACTCTGTAAGTGGGAAAGGCAGGGATGCACAAGAGGAATCAGGCTTGTTGTCAGGGCTTGTTCTTACTCTGCATCCCTCATGTCCACTTCTGTCTCTGTGTTGCTTTTCTTCTGTTTTCACAGGTGGTTTCCCCAAGTGGACGGTGATGGGGTGGGTGGAAGAGTGAGTGGACCTGTTTGCCAGAGCTACAGACACTCCTCACCCAGCTGCTGTTGAATGAATCTGGCTGCCTTTGTCCCTAGTCCCTGGGAGGAAGCCTCTAAACTCTTAGCATTTCCCAAGTCACAGGCACGTCTTTGCTATTCATTGTGACTGCTTGGACCACACCTGATTTATACCAAAGAGGTGACTCATGGTCAGTCCCTAGACAGTTTCAAGAGGAGGCTGGCCATGCTGAAAGGGCCAGCTCTTAGAGAGCTGGGGCTGTGAGCTAGGGGATATCAGCCTGACCTCCTGGGAGCAGAAGGTTGTGGAGATTGAACTCAAACACATGACCAGAGACGCAGTCACACACACACTGTGAAACCCCAATAAAAGCCCTGGTAATCATGCATATGTGTGCTGGAGGGTGATGCGTCCTGAAGACATGGGAGCTTCACTTTTGGAGCCCTCCCTGACATCACCTTATGTGTCTCCTCATTTGTTTGGGCCTGACTTGTATCTCTTTGCTATAATTAAACTAAAATCCTAAGAATAGAGTTTTCCTGAGCTCTATGAGTTGTTCCAGTGAATTATCTAACTTGGTTATTTTTGATAATTTTTGAGAACTCCCAAATCTGTAGCAGATGATTGATTAGAAGTGTGGGTGGAAAATTAACCCATGAAATTTGACCTAACTTAGATTGGTTAGTGTCAGAATGGCATTGCACCAGCTTGACAAAAGAAGAGCTATCTCTTCTTCTTAACATCCAAATGGAAAGTTCCATGCTAAGATTTTTGATGGATGGGATAATGTTGCAACCTTTGAGACTGGAGCTGGCAGGGGTGGGGAGGAGCAGTTCTACAAAGGAAGGGTGGTGCTATAGTGGAGAAAGTAGGGGGCAGTGGTAAGTGACAGAACAGTAATTGTCTGCCATGGTACAGACTTCATTTGATTTTATTACCTCTCTTAGCATGTTGCAGAGACAGTTAGTGCTCACCAGATGTCCATGTGCTCCCTTACATGTGTTGGCCTTCCTTGAAGTTAGGTCATGTCCACATGACTAGTTCTGGCCAATGGACTGTGAGTTGAATTGTTGTGAGCCAATCTCAGGCTACAATCATTTGGAAAAAGCCTGGAATCTTTGCTCTTTCTCTTCTTTGCTGTTGTAACCTTGGCAGCCGAGTGTTCCTGATGGCATACCACATAGGGGACTAAATAGTTAAAGCATGAAACTGTCTACCCAGAAAAGCAGAGTCCAGATAAGAATAGTATGTGTCTTCCAAAGTACAGAAAGTGCTGGTCAAGGACAAAACTAATATGAAATGTTAGCAGAACAGTCTGAGTCAGGGTACAGACGCTTCTTGATAGAGGGGAAGTTTAATGTTGAAGATTGGGGAAGTTTGAATGCCTGATTGTATTGTGCTTGTATAAAAACTCTGGAATAAAGAGAAATGGGGCCACTCAGGGACTAGCCCCGGTGACCTCCCTTTGCAGCAGAAAGGAGTCTTTGTATTCCTTTTATGTCTCCACTCCCTCTTTCAGGTACCCCAATAACCCCGGCTGGTCTGGACAGGTGGTGCCTGAACAAGGGACCTGAAAACGAGGGACGCAGTGAGAGACCACCGTCAATGTAAAGAAGAATCTGGAGAATAAAATAAGGTAAGACGGTGTATTCAATAATCCTTAGGGAGTAAACATGGGACAAAGCAACAGTAAAGAGATATTTGTGGAAATGTTGCAACACATGCTGCGGACGCGCGGCACTAAAGTAGGGAAACCTCAACTTGATAAATTTTTAGCTTTTATAACAGATGTGTGTCTTTGATTCCCTGAAGAGGGAACTGTGAATAGTGAAACTTGGCAGAAGGTTGGGGAAAAATTACAGGCTTATTGTACTACTCATGGGCCTTCAAAAGTCCCGGTAGAAATATTTAGCTTATGGAATTCGGTTAGGGATTGTCTTGATCCTCGATCTGAGCTTACAAAGTTTAGTGAAAATGTAAAATCTTCTCAACCCAGTCATAAACCCGAGGATAACCCAGGTGTCGCTGAGGCATCTAATACCTCCCTGCCTCAGTCTGATGAAGAAGATTTGGAGGAAGAGACTTTAAAATATCATGAGGAAAAATATCCCTCTTTAACCTTCCCAGTAATCTCAAAACCCAGTAATGGCCTTACTGACATCACTGAGCAGGTGAGAGATTTGACAACTCAAGTGAGGAACTTATTGCAAGTATGTAAAAAGTCAGAAGGTGGCTTTCCCCCCGGGACAATAGCGCCTATTCAGCCAACGGCTCCTCCCGAGATGTGGCCTCCACCTCCGCCTAGTGTCATTGCAGGACTTGATCCGCCTCCACCTCCATCTGCGGTGGTGGCCCCTGTCATAAAGAATTTATCAGAAGTCATAGTACAGGCAGCACAGCAAGGGCATGATACTACAGGATTTGAAAATATGTTCCCAGTGTTTGAAGAAAGAAATGCACAAGGGTGATCTAGTCAGGGTGCACAGGCCGGTGGAATTTAAAATTGTAAAGGAATTGAAAACCACCTGCTCACAGTACGGTCCCACGGCTCCATTCACAATGACAGTACTTGAAACAGCTAGCCAACATCCTATGTCTCCCAATGATTGGAAAACGTTAGCCAGGGTTTGCTTGTCAGGGGGAGATTACTGACTCTGGAAGGCTGATTATTATGAAAGAGCCAAGCGTACTGTGGTCATCAATGCTCAACAAAATATTCAATGACCTTTTGACATGTTAGTTGAAGGGGCTTATGAAACACAGGACCAACAGAATATTTATCATCCAGGGACTTATACACAAATCACAGCAGCTGCTAAGGGAGCTTGGGGAGCTTTGCCAACTGGGACGAGAGGAACAGAGAGTTTATCAAAAGTTTGTCAGGGACCTGATGAGCCATATCAGGATTTCGTCACGATTGCTTCAGGCTGCAGGTTGTATTCTTGGAGATGCGGATGCTGGTATGCCGGTAGTAAAACAGCTAGAGTATGAAAATGCTAACTCAGCCTGCCAGGCCGCTTAGACCTTATAGAAAAAAGACTGACTTACAAGGCTACATCCGTCTTTGTGCTGAGATCGGCCCTGGGTATTCCCAAGAACTAGCAATGGGTGCTGCATTACAGGGGACATCCGTCAGACATCTGATTAGTAAAAATGCCAAGCAAAGTCTTGGGAAATGCTTCAGTTGTGGCCAATCTGGGCACATGGTAAAAACTTGTCCAAATATTGTGAGGAAAAACAGTGCAAAAAGGGACCCCTGGCATTTGCCCAAAGTGTAAAAAGGGAACACATTGGGCAAATGATGTCGGTCAAAGACTGATATTGCCAGTAATCCTATCAGACAGTCGGGAAACGACAACCGGGGCCAGCCTCAGGCCCCGAGACAAATATACGGGGCGATGGCTACAGCGCCAGCACCCACCAATCCCACAAATTCATTTGTTCCCTCCAAAGAGCAACACCAGGAAGTGCAGGATTGGACCTCAGTGCCTCCACCTACACAGTACTAACCCCTGAAATGGGACCACAGGCCTTACCTACAGGAATTTGGGGTCCATTACCTGCTGGATCCATGGGGCTTATTTTGGGGAGGAGTAGCTTAACCATGAAAGGACTCACTGTTTTTCCTGGTGTTATAGACAATGATTATACAGGAGAAATAAAGATCATGACTCAGGCTAATATGAAACCAATAGTCATTGATGCAGGTCAGCAAATAGCCCAATTAATCTTGTTACTCTTAGTCTCTACTTCACATGCCAGTCAAAAGGCTATCCGAAATGATTCGGGCTTTGGTTCTTCTGATGCCTATTGGGTGCAGGAAGTGGGGAAGCAATGACCCACTCTAACGTTAACTATTAATGGTAAAGAATTTCAAGGACTGCTTGACACTGGGGCTAATGTCTCAGTTATTTCATCCTGTTTCTGGCCACCAACTTGGCCAATACATGAGGCTATGATGCAATTAAAAGGTATAGGACAAACTACCAATCCAAAAATAAGCAGTAATCACCTCTCTTGAACTGATCCTGAAGGGCACACAGGTATATTCCAACCATATGTAGTTCCCAATTTGCCCACTAATCTATGGGGGCGTGATGTAATGAAACAAATGGGAGTTTATTTGCATAGTTCTAATCCTCATGTTACTTCTCAATTAATGGATCAGGGACTATTCCCTTCTCAAGGATTGGGACATGACAATCAAGGCATTAAACAGCTGATTCCTACTAGCATTAAACACGATAAAACAGGTTTAGGGTATTTTTAGCACGGGCCCTTGATCCGTCTGCATGCCATGCAGATCCAATTGTTTGGCTATCTTCAAAACCTGTATGGGTGGATCAATGGCCCTTAACTTCTGATAAAATTAAGACAGCCCAGTTGTTAGTGCAGGAACAGCTCAAGGCAGGACATATTGAGCCTTCTACTTCACCATGGAATTCTCCTATATTTGTTATAAAGAAAAAGTCAGGAAAATGGAAACTTTTACAAGATCTCAGAGAGGTAAACAAAACCATGGAGACTATTGGAGCCTTACAACCAGGGCTTCCCGACCCTTGTGCCGTATCTGATTCTTCCCATGTTATTGTCATGGATTTGAAAGATTGTTTTTATTCTATTCCCTTATATCCAGGAGACTCTAAAAGATTCGCTTTTAGCGTACCATCTACACATTTAACTGAGCCCATGCAGTGTTACCAATGGAAGGTTCTTCCCCAGGGCATGGCAAATAGCTCAACTTTGTGTCAAAAGTTTGTTTCACATATATTAGAGCCTATAAGGCAATCATATACACACATTTATATTATCCATTATATGGATGACATTCTTTTAGCATCACAAAATCAGCTTTTGAAAGCTTATCGAGACTTGGAGAAAGCTTTAGAAAGCACAGGTTTGTTCATTGCTCCAGAAAAGGTGCAAACTCGTGTGCCTTACACTTATTTGGGACACTACTTACTAAATCGAGAGACTAAGCCACAAAAAATTCAAATCAGGACAGACAAACTGAAAACCTTGAATGATTTTCAAAAAATGTTGGGAGATATAAATTGGCTCCGTCCCTCCCTTAACATTACTACAGGTGAATTAAAACCACTATTTGACATTTTGAAAGGGGAAAGCGATCCTTCCTCTCCTCGGGTGATTACTCCTCAAGCTAGACGGGCATTGTCCAAAGTAGAAACAGTCATTCATAGTTAACAGTGTAAATTCATAAATTATGAACATCCATGGGTTGCATATATATTCCCTACAGCCATCACCCTTACCGCCGTCTTATGGCAGGACGGCCCCTTATATTGGATACATACTTCCATAAACCCCCATAAGGTTTTACTGCTATATGATGAGGCTCTGGCTCAAACAGTACACGTCTCTTGTGTGAAAAGCTGCCTATTATTTGGAAAGGAGCCTACATCTATCTGCTTGCCTCTTACGGCACAGCAAGTGGATATGTTTATGCAAAATTCTATGCCCTGGGCCATAGCTTTAGCTGGTTATACCGGACAGTTTATACATCATTACCCTCAACACAAATTATTACAATTTTTAAAACTACATCCTTTTATTTTACCCGTTATTGTTCGGCCCCATCCTATTTGAGGGGCCAGAGTTTTCTTTACTGACGGTTCTCCATCAGGAAAATATGCAGTGGTAGAAAATGAGCTTTCTACTGTTTATGATTCCCCACCTGCTTCAGCTCAGGTCGTAGAACTTTGAGCAGTTTTACAAGTGTTTCATAATTATAATACAATCCCTTTCAATTTGTATACAGACAGTAAATACATAGCTCACGTTATTCCAATTTTGGAAACAACCGGTGCTATTTCTACATCAAATTCTGTGATACAACAATTGTTTTTGGAACTGCAAACTGAAATACACCACAGAATTGTTCCATGTTACATCTCTCATATACGAGCTCACTCGCCTTTGCCTGGTCCCCTTAGCGCGGGGAATGCTTTGGCAGATGACAGTTTATCTCAAACTTATCCAGCTCTTTTAGAGGCTGCTCAAGCTTCCCATGCCATCCATCATCAGAACAGTGCCGGATTGTGTAAAGCATTCCGCATTCCAAGAGACGCAGCTTGCCTTATATTAAAGAATTGCCCATCTTGTTTACAACATTTGCCTGTACCTCACCTTGGGGTGAACCCTAGGGGCCTTGTCCCAGGACAGATATGGCAAATGGACGTCACCCACGTGCCCTCGTTTGGAAAATTAAAATTTGTCCACTCTACTGTCGATACGTTTTCTGGGTTTATTGTGGCAACTGCAGCTGCCAAAGAGAACATTTCTTCTGTTATCGCCCATTGTCTTCGCTGCTTTGCTGTTTTGGGACTTCCTCATACTATTAAAACCGATAATGCCACAGCTCACACTAGTGTGTGTTTTCAGCAGTTTTGTATGCAGCTACGCATTACACATTTGACTGGGATCCCTTACAACCCTCAGGGGCAAGGTACTGTAGAAAGAGCTCATGGCACATTGAAGCTGCAAATTCAAAAAATAAAGAAGGGGGAATTGTACCCCTTCACTCCACAAAATATATTAAATCATGCATTATTTACTTTAAATTTTTTGAATGCTGATGCACACAGGGGCCACAGTGGCTGATCGCCTATGGCACCCCACAACTAGCAGCTCTTATGCTCAAGTAAAATGGAAAGATCCACTTACTGGTCTATGGAAGGGTCCCGACCCTGTATTAATATGGGGACGAGGACATGTTTGTGTTTTCTCGCAGGATGATGCTGGGGCACGTTGGCTTCCTGAGTGTGTGGTGCGTCAGTGCGACAATTACCATATTGATGATCCTGGAGACCGTTGATGCAGCCGTCCATTGGGCCTATGTTCTGGAACCACCATTGCTGCATGTCACCAATATGAACAAAGATGTGCTATTCAGCCATAATGTCACCTCAGACTGGAAATCTTGGAACTTTACAGGGATGGGTCGTGGGATTCCATTCTGCTTCCGAAAGGAGAAAACTGGTGCCGGGATTAAAGGATGTTATAGCATCTCCGACCTTGCCTCTCAGAAATTTGACCAGGCTATCCAAAGATTGAATGACACTGTTGGTAATACCACAGAATGTAACAGAACTTCTATTTGTCTTACATCTGTTAATTTGTTTTTAATAGGCAATGTGACTTCTGGTGCATTTAACATTACCCCTAGTCTGGACTACAATACAACTTCTATTATCAATTGTACAAATTGTAATTTGACTAACTGTTTACATTGTTTAACTGATGAGCACATTATGGTAGTATTGGTTCATCAACTCCCCCTTTTGTGTTTTCACCTGTGAATATTACTATCCCTTGGTATGAAAACAAAGGGTACAGTGTATTACAACATTTAAGAAACATGTTATCTGTACAAAAAAGGGGTGTAGGGTTAATAGTTTTAGGTATATTGGCTTTAATAACCATGATTACATCTACAGCAGCCACAGCTGCAAGCCTTACAATGTCCGTACAATCTGCTAACTTCGTTAACAACCTTACTAGTAATGTTTCCCAGATGATGGGAACTCAGGAAAAGATAGATTTAAAAATGGAACAAAAGTTACAATTATTGTATGAAGCTGTTACCAATTTAGGGGACCGTGTAGACACTGTGTACACCCATAGCAGAATCAAGTGTCATGCAGAGAATAAATGGATTTGCGTAACTAACAAAATTTACCAGGGCAATTCCAGTGACTGGCAGAAAGTAAAACACCATTTAGAAGGATTATGGGAGAGAAGCAACGAGTCCTTAGATCTACAAAAACTTCATGAAGAAATATTGGCATTGAGTCAAGCACATATAGATGTGCACCCTATGGATATGGCTAAAGACATATTCGATAAAATTCAAAACCTTATTAGATCTCCAACTCAGGCATTATGGAAATGGCTGACCCCAATAATTGCAGTAAGCATTGTTGGCCTGTTATTGTTTTGTCTTGGACCATGCATTATAAGATCTATCTGGACCTCTATAATAACGGTGCAAAGAGATTTGCATATGATAAAGCTACAACAAGGCCCACGCCCCATTGAACATGTGGTATAAGAAAGAAATTTTGGTATTCAATGACGGGTAAGATTCCAGCCACCTGGTATGAACCTAAGACAGGCATTCCCCACGTAGAGGGGGAACAGGCCGATGATGGGTAACAACCAAGGTGAAGCGAGAACAACCTAAGACAGGAGCCAAGATAACCTTATGCCACAAAAATAAATAAAGAAGGGGGAAATGTTGGGGACTAAATAGTTAAAGCATGAAACTGTCTACCTAGAAAAGCAGAGTCCAGATAAGAATAGTATGTGTCTTTCAAAGTACAGAAAGTGCTGGTCAAGGACAAAACTAATATGAAATGTTAGCAGAACAGTCTGAGTCAGGGTACAGACACTTCTTGATAGAGGGGAAGTTTAATGTTGAGGATTGGGGAAGTTTGAATCCCTGATTGTATTGTGCTTGTATAAAAACTCTGGAATAAAGAGAAATGGGGCCACTCAGGGACTAGCCCCGGTGCCCTCCCTTTGCAGCAGAAAGGAGTCTTGTATTCCTTTTACGTCTCCACTCCCTCTTTCAGGTACCCCAATAACCCCGGCTGGTCCAGACAATACCACAAGATAGGGGAAGGTCACCTGTCTATGCTGGTTTTTACTGTGTTAAAGTCAATGATATCTGGAAGTAGAGATTGGCAGAATAATGCCCCCCCCCAAAGATGCTAGGTCTTAATCCCTGGAAACTGTAGATGTTACCTTAGGAAAAGGGGTTTTGCAGGTGTAATTAAGTTAAGGATCTTGAGATAAGGAGATTATCCTGGTTTTTTCTGAGTGAGCCCAGAATGTCATCACAGGTGTAATTATAAGAGAGAGGCAGAAATTGAAGCATTGTGGCCACAGCCAAGGAAGTTTATTCTCTCACAGTTCTGAAGGCCAGAAGTCTGAAATCAGTCTCATTGGGCCCAAAGCAAGGCGTCTTCAGGACCACGCTCCTTTGAAATTCTAGGGGAGACTCCTTCCTTGCTTTTTCCATATTCTGATGGCTCCAGGCATTCCTTGACTTGTGGCAGTTCCAATCTCTCCAACTCCATCTTTGCCTCTGCCTTCATGTGGCCTTCTCTGTCTTTTCCTCCATGTGTGTTGTCTTTTCTTCTTATAAAGATGCATCATTGGATTTGGAGCCCACCTGTATAATCAAGGGTTCTCTCTTCATCTTGAGAGCCTTAAGTTAATTCCATCTTCAAATAACCTTTCTTCTTCAAACAAGATTACTTTCAAAGGTTCTGAATGGACTTATCTTTTGGAGGCCATTATCAACCCACCACATATACCAATGCCTCTGAAAGCAAGTCTGGAATGGGTAGTGTATCCAAAATATAGATTCAGCAAGATATTTTATTCAATGGGTAGTTGGTATTTATCTAAATAACATTTTCTAAGGAACAAGAAACCTATCTTCCTGTTCATATAGGTGTTGACTAACTATTGCTTTATGAAAAACACATGCACCCCTGAACTGACTATATGCTGTTTGTGAATGTTCTGCATTAGGCTGAACGTATGTCCTGTCTAGTAACTGCTTTCTTGGCTATGTATTATTGGCCTAGAATGTTATCAGCATGTCTGACATACCAACCCCATTTTTACCATGATGATTTGAGTGATTTGTGTTGTAAAGATGAGGAGCTGGATTAGTGGGTTAATTCCTGGGCTCCAAATAAATCAAAGAAGACGACAGACATGACACGTTTACTTATGGCACTAACGTTAAACCAGACGTTGACTTGAATTACCATTCTATATATCTCAAAGTCAGAAATCCTCTGGTTTAGTTGAATAAGGTTACATTAGGTATTCTTCAAATTTTGATGTCTTAAATTCTAAAATAGTGTTTTATTTGCTCCAAAGAAGTAGAGACATTTAGAAAAATACATAGCGACTTGACTTGTAGTTAGGTAACTCCATTTAAAATTAGAATATTTGAAGTCATTTTTGAAATCAGGCTCAACCAAAAATCATAGCACCATTGCTGGTGCTGCAACTAGGTTGCTGTGCAAGTTTGTGCAAGTGACTTAACCTCTTTGGGACTCATCTTTCCATCAATGAAATAAAATGTTAGAGTAGTTGATCTCTAAGATTCTTCCCAGCTCTAAAATCCTATGATTCTCTAAAAGGGTGTCTATTTTATAATAGACCACCCAGGTGGAAAGTGAGCTTTCTAGAACATACCTAACCTCTGAGCTGAGAGAGTATGTGGCAGCAGGCTGTCTCAACCAACCATCACCAGGGGCAGACCACAAAGAACAACCATTAAACAGAGACTTGAAATGGTGCTGATTTATTTCTAAGATGTGCTTTTCCATTTTCTCTGAAAAGCTTGCTCTTTAATACAATCAGATGAAAAATATGAGTTGGCAAGAAGCACTAAACCCTTCTGCTTGGGGAGGACTTTGGAGTCCTGGGCCCCTCCTGAGAATACCTCATATTCATCACTTTCCCCATTTGCTCTCCTGAGGGAATGCTGTCTGGGGCTGGAGTCTCTCCTATGCCTTGCTGCACAGAAGGAGGCTCTTTGCCAAGTCACCTTGACATCTTCCTGTTATGTCAAGAGGTGTGGCACCTCTCCCAGCAGAAGAACAGTAAGTCCACAGAGAATGTCCAGTAAAAGGGGACATGTCTGAGGGGAATGGCGTGCTCGTGATGAACTGGATGAGGGAGGCATTGGACAGTTTCCTGAGGGTGGCAACATAACAGCCACTTGAATTTTGCCAAATCAATATTCCATAGCTCAAGGAATGTCATGACCTTCCAAGCCAAGTGCCTCACATGTTTGGGCCCAGATGACTTCATGTGGATAGTGACAACTGGCTGTGCCATAATAAATAGTTCTTTAGCATAGAGTCTGCCAGATTCTGTGTTTTCTCTGTTTCATAGGTTAGAGGTATGGAAACAAGAAAAGGAGACTTTCCTTAGAGGAATGTGTGTTTCAAGCTTGAGAAGCTTGGGGGAATTTAAAGTTGTGCTTTCTTAGTTTTTTTTCCCTTATGATACTTGACACCCACTGAAAGGAAAGAACAAATTATTCAAATTTTGTGTCCTTCCCACTTGGAAGATCCCGTGATAAGATGGATATGTCTGGCCCTGTGACAGCTATTAGCAAACTGATGACAGATCTTAAAGCAGTTTTCTGTGTGAATGTGGCATGGACACTAAGCTGTGCCTTCAGGTGTTTCCAAGATCAGACACTACTGGCAACATGATACCCAAAGTGTCCAGGATATGACTGAACGTCACCCATCTTACCAAGAACTAGGAACATCTCCACTTGCGTGAGAAAAGACAGTCAACAGATGGCAATGCCAAGATGGCACAGATGTGGAAACTATCTCCGAAGGATTTTACTGAAGAAAAGTTTCATTAATTATGAAAGCAAGATAGTTGTAAGAAGTGGTTTTCAAGAGATGGCAGTGTCAGCCTTAGTGTTTTCTGGAATCGGGGAAAGTTGAGGAGGAAGGAGGAAACCAAAAAGCAAACAATCAGGACAGAACTAAGACTCCCTCCATTGACTGAGTAGAGACCAGTGACCATGCAACCAGGCCAAAGGCAGCGAGTGACCTTTCACCCGGTTCTGCACGGGTCAGTCTGCAAAGCATCACCAGTGTCAGGAAGCAAATGAGGTTCAGATATGGGACCAAGGCAATGCTCAGGGTTGGCACACACTGGGCAACTAACTGGAGAAGACAGTTCCATTAGAGGTGAGGAGAGATGAGGAGCCTAACCCAAATCCGAGGGATATTTCACTTGGAGCACTGCGGAATCTTTGGTAGTCAGTTATTTTGAGAGGTTTTCCTATGAGCTAGAATACAAAAATCTGTGTCCTCAATGTGACCCAATCTGATGTGTGTATGTGTGTCTGAATTTTATGTATATGGACGATGGGGTTGATATAGGGATGGATACTCAAGGTCCTGGTCCCTCCTCAAGAGTCTCACAACTTACTGGCCACAACATACATCCAAATAAATATGATTTAAAGCAACTGTGATGAGCTGGGAGAGCACAGAGAAAGGATTCCTGGTCTGACCTATTGATGCTAAGCTTGAGGTGAGGTCAGTGATTTGTGAGTTTCATAGAACAAGTTGTGTTTCAGGCTTCTTAATCAAATCACGAGATGGCCATCAACAGCACTGCTCTTACACCCAGATCATCCTAAGCATCATCCCAAATTCTGCCTGGAAAGCAACTCTTCTTTGTCAATGTCAACCTCAAAGTCAAAGACTATGGGGGAATTGAGGATCTCTTCCAATTATCCAAAAAACAAAAATGGACCAGAGATATTATTCCTGGTACCAGGATTGCTGTACTTGACTCCATAGACCTTTTTGTTTTGCTTCCAGATACTTTATTATGATTTACTATAAATTCCGAACAGACATACGCACACACACGTGCGTGCGTGCAAACACACACGCACACCCTGGTTTGGATAACATTGTGGACAAATTGGGCTGGAGGTCACTCATTGCCCTTGGCCTGATTACATGGCTGCTAATCTCTGCCAGGTCAATGGAGGGGTGTTAGCTGTGTCCCAACCGTTTGTTTTCCTCTTTCCACTTCAACTTTCCCTTGATTCTAGAAAACTCTAAGGTTGACACTACCACCTCTTTTTTTTTTGAGCTGGAGTCTCACTCTGTCACCCAGACTAGAGTGCAGTGGCCACTCCTGGCCACTGCAGCCT
>NW_007260517.1:583606-589164 GCF_000164805.1 Carlito syrichta
CGCTACCACGCCTGGCTAATATTTGATTTATTGTAGAGATGAGGTCTCACCAAGTTGGCCAGGTGGGTCTTGAACCCGTGGGCTCAGGCAATCCACTCACCTCAACCTCCCAAAGTGCTGGGATTATAAGCTGAGCCACCGAGCCCAGCTACCATCTCTTGAAAACAATTTTTTATAACTATCTTGCTTCCATAGTTAAGCTTTTCTCTAGTATGAGACTGATCTGCATTTGTTTATAATTAGAACAATCGCGTAATTTAAAATCATCTGACATTTGTATCACTTTGGTTCAGTTTCTGTTAATGGTCTGTCATTCAAGTGGTGATGATTACCTCAACTCTTGGTTGATTTTTCAGTCGTATCCTGGATTTTTCAGTCATATCCTGGACACTTTGAGTATCATGTTATGAGACTATATCAATCCTATCTAATCTCCTTTTCTGTAGTCAGTCACTCTGTTGAAGTATAGTGTACAGGTCCAGATGGGAGTGAAGGTTCAGCTCTCCACTGGGCTTCACTGACATCACCCAGCCAAAGTGGAGTACCAACTGGTCCCACCTTGCTTTGCCTCACTTTGCTTTGTAACTGATGGGTTGGGGTGGAAGTTAAAATTCCTTCTTGGCTCTGCTGATACTAGGGGTAGGGTGAGGGAAAGGGGAGGTATTGTATATTAAAAATTTACTGACCTTTGTCCTTTGTTCCTGGGAAGAAGACTCTACATTTTGTTCAAGAGGACCTTGGATCACTCCTTAGTTTATGCTGAGGTGGGATGGTTCAGAATGGTGCCTGATCACAAGAAAGAACAACTATGTGATTAAAGGGGTGGAGTTTTTAGCGAGTTTGATCTTGGAGAATGGAAGAGGGGAAGGAGATCAAGTTGAATCATGTGACCAATGATTCAATCAATCATGCCTGTGTAATGAAACCTCAGTAAAAACTCTGGATGCTGAAGCTCAATGGCATTTCCTGATTGGTCAACACATTGATGTGCTAGGGGATGACATGCTCTAATTTCATGGGTGGGGGGCATGGGAGCTCTGTAATTGGGATTCTTCACCCTATGTGTCTCTTCAGTTGGCTGGTCCTGATTTTTGTCATCTGTAATAAAACCAAAATCATAAGTATAATGCTTTACTTGAGTTCTGTGAGTCATTCTAGTGAATTATCAAACCTGAGAGGACTGTGGGACCTCTTGAATTTGTAGCCACTTGGTCATAAGTGTGGATGACTTGGAGATCCCCACACTGTAGCTGGCATCTGAAGTGGCAACGGTCTTGTTGGGTACCATATCTTTTAGCTTATGGTGTCTGCAGTAACTCTGGGTGATTAGTGCCAGGATTGTACTTCAGGATACCACTTGGTGTCAAAGGTTAAGTGTTGCCTAACAGTGCCTTGTAATGTGTCATTTGACTCATTGCTGCTGTGTGATAGTGGAAGTTTAGTTCTCTGATGGGCCTTGCTGACCTCATTCTTGCAAAAGCAGAGTCTTGGACCTTTCCCTCATCCTGCTTTATGCCACCAATGTGTGTGGACATTCAGCTCCCTGCATAGCCCTGCAGACACCTTTTGAGGGAGGAAGTATATGGTTTTTCCTTTGGAGTCTTGTGTGAATGGGTATTATCAAAAAGGTTTTTGTTGTGCCCCTTTCCTGGTCCTTTGGTCATAAGTTCGGGTTTCTTTGCCTGTACTTATTGGTGGTTCCAGGCTGCAGGCTTCCCTAGTGCCCCATCTGGGATATATGAGAGGCAAGAAGAGAACCCAGGGAACTCTCCTCTATGTTCTACCTCAGGTCCTGATGTCCCTAGCAGACTCTCCTTTCCATCATTCAGTTTTCCTATGTTTGTTTGTTATATTATGCCCAGAGGTTTTGAGTTGTAAAAGGAAAGACTAACATGAAGTTGGGCTGCTCCATCTTGGCTGGAACCAGAAGTTTGCTAGGACAATTTTTCAGCCAAATGGGGATACTTTTGAGAGTGAATGAAGCCTTTGGTTGTCAGGAAGCCTGAGCAACTGGCTCAACGTAGAACATGGGGTCTATAGCCTTTGCTCCTGGCAAATCTCAAGGGGGAATTACTGTCGCTTTCACTGAAGTCCCGCCCACAATTCCAGGGACCCAACTCTACCCTATTCAGGGTCTTGTTTCTTCTCTTGGCCACTATGGTGGGATTGCCATTCAGCACTTGCCCTTCTCCCCTCTGGTTACAGCACCCCTGCAGGGTTGAGAATGATAACATTGGAAGTGGAATCAGACTAAAACTGATCCCAGACTAAGCTTTTTATTCATCATTTTTGAGAGATGGTCGATTGTTCTTGTCAGAAGGCCAATCATCTCTAGCAGCAATTTGTGTATTAGCGTCTTCAAAATTCTCTGCCCATGGTGCTCACTTTTAGAGGCAAACCAGGCTTCTAGTCTCTGGTATTTTTAGGGCTTAGACCTTTACCTTGGGTTATTTGGTGCCTATTATAGAGCTTGCTTCTTTCTTCAAACCAGATGTTCTAAGGACTGCTCTAGGATGAATCCCTGTTACCTACCAAACCTTCCAAACCTGCTGTGTTCTCATCAATGTGCTTTTATTGCATGGTGGTTATTTATACTTTCTCTGGAAAAAATACCATAGACAAGGACTTCTTGCCTTTTCCTGATACAGTCTTGCCTCAGATATGCAGGGAAAGACCCTCCATGGATATAACAAGGACTGGCCAACCATACTCTAGAGCAAATTGGGATTACCCTTCAACTTCCTTAACTTAGTCAATCTACATTAACCATACTAGAAATCATTGTTAGTAAATCTGAGGAAAGAGTCTGACTGCACATGGTTTAGAGTCAACCTGAACAAAGCATATGTTCAAATCAAAGTTTGAGATTTGGGATAACAAAATTAAATCTGAACAGACACTAAGTGGTAAATATATTGGGTGAAAGAACTTTTTGGGCAGGGATATGTGGATGACATACTAATATTTCACTTTTGGATAAATTGTTGTACCCTTGATGGCTAGAAAACAAGCAGTCAAAAAGGTTATTTGAGGTTGAACATGGTGACTCACACCTGTAACTTCAGCAGTTTGGGAAGTCAAGGGGAGGACTGATTGAGCCCAGGAATTTGAGACCAGCCTTGGCAATATAGTGAGACCTACAAAAAAATAAAAAAATTAGCTGGGTGTGGTGGCTCATGCCTGTAGTCCCAGCTACTCAGGAGGCTGAGGTAGAAAGATTGCCTGAGTCCAGGAGGTAGAGGCTGCAGTGGCCATATTCTTGCCACTGTATCAAGCCTGGGTGACAGAGTGAGCCTCCAATTAAAAAAAAAATAAAAATAAAGAAGAAGTTATTTGTGTCATTTCAAAGAAGCCAATTTTATACTTAATTTTGATGTCAGAGACATAGTATAATACTGTTAATGGTCAGACTCACTAGGGATAGATATGAAGTCAGGATGCCTGAGTTTTAATCTTAGTTCAAACTTTTAACTTCTTTGTATCTCCTTGATAGGTTGTAAAGATTTATATGTGTGCATATACAGTGCTTAGAAAAAGGCCTGTCACAAAGTGTTTGACACTTCCAGGTTAACTCTTACTATTCATTTGAATGAGAAAGACATCATATCTACCAGTTGATCAGCATTTATCAAATTGACAAATTTTGTAGCAGAGTACTTGCAGTTTGAAAAAGAAAAAAAAACAAAAACAATGGCATTTGAAAGCATAAAATCTTGTGGTTAAAGCCAACTAAGAGATGCTTGCAAGGAAAATCTTGTTAGACCGAGGACTGGGTTAGTGAACAAAAGACATTGCCTTTCTAAGATTACAGTCTAGCATTCTCTATTGAGAGTAAGAATGTAACTTGGCACAAATTCTTGAGAGGGCATTTTGCTAATGTGTAGGAGTCTTTTGTTTGTTTTAAAGCTTACATCCTTTGGTCTGGCAATTTTACTTCTAGGACTGCATCCAAATGAAATAATCAAGGATGTAAGCCATATTTATTTACCAGGATCATCACTGAGGCATTATATAAAAAAGTCAGAAATGAGAAACAATGAAAATATCTAAAAATAAGGAATTTTTTGGGAGGGGTGAAAAATGAACTTTTGTACATATGTAGATTATTAAACAGTCATTACAAGTAGCATTGAGGATTATTTAATGATGAGAATATATTTTTAAGTGAAAAAAATTTACAGAACTCTGTGGAGTGTGCTCTGCATAAGAAACCCCCCTTGGCCTCCAGCTCTCCTGGCTTTCTTTCCAGTACCAGACCTAGAATGGAGGTGAGTGGGCGGCTTTCAAGCATGTGGTCACCGTACCCTAACTCAAGTCACTCCATCACGGACCACAGAGCCAGTGGTTACCCCATGGCCCCCACGCCACCCCACACCGTGGATTTAAGTGACTGCGCATGCCTGGCATGTGAGAGCAAATGAATGCTCAGTCTGTTTTCATAGGAAATGAAGAAGTTTTGCTTTTCTGTTCATTCTTTGATGCCCTGGAAGGATGGAATGCCAAGTATGTCTCTATACCTCATGGGGAATTTAAGAAATTAAATCCTCTTTGCCCTTGAGGATAAGCCTGCTTATTTTTGGGGTAGTTAATGATGAAGACTGTGGCAAGAATGAGAGGGAGGAAAAGATTTGTGGCAAGAAGCGGTTTATTTTGAAGAAACAGGCTGACGTTACTCGAGAATAAGAGGGAAAAAGATCTTTGAGTTACTGATAGCTCCATGGTCTTGTCATGTGACAGAACTAGTATCCTGAGCCTCGTTAACCAAATGACTATGTCCCAAATGTGCAAAGAGCAGAAGAGCGTAGGCAGAGGAAGATCCTGTCTTGGAGACAGTATGTGTGGAATGGTCTCCAACTCTGTACTGCCCTGGAGTCGCACGGATTTGCACTGAGTTTCAGGGTTTGAAACTTTCAGAAACTCTCTTACTGAATCACTGCTGGGGAAAGCAAGGGCCAGACTGCTGTCTCAAATACTCTTTCAGACTGTTCAACAAGCACAGCTAATAAGCTACCTCTATTTCTACACTGCTTCTGGCAAGTAATTTGAGTCTGATGTGGGGGCTCATGTCTGTAATCCAATTGTGGTAGGAGGCCAAGGTAGGAGTTTGAGACTAGGCTGGACAACATAGTGAAACTCCATTTCTAAAAAAAAATTAGCTGGGCATAGTGGTATGCACCTGTAGTTTCAGCAACTCAGGGGACTGAGGTGGGAGGATCACTTGAACCCAGGAATTCGAGATAGGTCTGGGCAATATAGCAAGACCAAATTTCTACGAAAAATTTAAAAAATTTAGCCATTTTTGATGGTGCACACATGTTGTCCCTGCTAGTCAGGAGGCTAAAGCAGGAAGATCTCTTGAGCCCTGGAGTTCAAGACCTCTGTGAGCCATGATCATGCTACTACATTCCAGCCTGGGTGATAGAGAGAGACCCTGTCTCTAAAAAGAAAAATAAGGGTGTGTCCTGCATTTTCTAAGGTTCTTATGGTTTGAGGTTTTACATTTAGTTCTCTGATCCATTTAGAGTTAATTTTTGTGTATGGGGATAGATAGGGGTCTT
>NW_007260517.1:589245-608341 GCF_000164805.1 Carlito syrichta
TCTCCCCAGTGGTGGGTAGTGGAGGCTTTGTCGAAGATGAGTTGGTTGAGAAATTGAGGTTTTGCTTCTGGATCTCAATTCTATTCCATTGGTCTCTATGCTTATTCATGTACCAATACCAAACTGTTTTGATTATTGTAGCTCTACAGTAAAGTTTGAAATCTGATAGTGTGATACCGCCTGCTTTGTTTTTTTTGCTGAGGATTGTTCTGGCTGTTCTTGGTCGTTTGTGTTTCCATATGAATTTCTGTATTGTTTTTTCTAGGCCTGAGAAGAATGGTGCTGGTAATTTGATGGGTATTGCATTAAATCTGTAGATTGCCTTAGGTAGAAAGGACATCTTTATAATGAACTGGCATCCAATTCCTGAATGAAACCCCAAACCCACAGGCCATAAGAGATAAGATAGACAAGTGGGACCTCATTAAACTGACAAGCTTCTGAGAAGCCAAAGAAACCATCAAGAGAGCAGGGAGACAGCCCACAGACTGGGAAAAAGTATTTGCCAACTCCAGGTCCGACAAAGGCTTAACATCTTGGATCTACAAGGAACTCAAATGTGCTGAAAAGAAAAAAACAAACAACCCCATTATAAAGTGGGCAAAAGATATGAACAGACACTTCTCAAAGGAAGACATCCGAGCGGCCAACAGACACATGAAGAAATGTTCAACCTCACTAATCATCAGGGAGATGCAAATCAAAACCACACTGAGATACCACCTAACTCCAGTCAGAATGGCAATTACTCAAAAAATAACAGTTGCTGGAGAGGTTGTGGTGAAAAGGGGACACTTCTACACTGTTGGTGGGAGGGCAAACTACTGCAACCTCTGTGGAAAGCAGTGTGACGATTCCTAAAAGCTCTAAATATCGACCTCCCATATGACCCCGCAATCCCCCTACTGGGAATATACCCTGAAGAACTCAAATCACTCTATCAAAAAGATACCTGCACACGTATGTTTATCACAGTGTTGTTCACAATAGCAAGAACCAGGAATCAACAATGCCGTCCATCAAAAGAGGACTGGATTAAAAAAATGTGGTACATATATATGATGGAATACTATGCAGCCATAAAAGAGAACAAAATCGTGAATTTCGCAGCAACCTGGATGGAACTAGAGTCTATAATACTGAGTGACCTCTCACAGAAAAAAAGATCTGAGTATCACATGTTCTCACTCGTATAGTGGACCTTGAACATCTATCATAATACTTTAAGAAAAGGATTGACAGTGGTGAGAAACTATGGAGAGGGGGAGGGAGGAGAAGGGAGGTGGGATTAATGGTAGTCAATATCTGTCTGGGGACGGGGAGACACCACTTATCAACAAGGGTGCCTGAACGAAGCATATTTGTATACCTAACCCTTAACTGTACCCCACAATATCAAAATAAAAAATATTGATTAAAAAAAAAAAGAAAAATAAAAAGCCAGGCTGGACATGGTGGCTCACACCTGTAATCCCAGCAGTTTGAGAGGCTGAGGTGGGAAGACTGCTTCAACCTAGGTGTTTGAGACCAGCCTGGGAAGCATAACAAGACCTTATCTCTACAAAAAAATTTAAAAAATTAGTCAGGTATGGTGGCATACACCTGAAGCCCCAGCTACTTGGAAGCCTGAGGTAGAAGGATCCCCTGAGCCCAGAGGTGGAGGTTGTAGTGAGTCATGATCGTGCTACTGCACTCCAGCCTGGGCAATAGAATGAGACCCTGTCTCAAAATAACAACAAAAACAAAAGAATGTAATAGTTTATGTTTTAGGTGGGTGAGCACCACATCTTATAGTAGAACAATTTAACAAAAGAGAAAAATACAACAGGGGAAAAAAACCCCAAAACTTTTTCCCTTGTGAGAGAGAACAAGGCATGGCAAGTTTTATGTTACTTGAGACCTTCCTTCAGTCTGAGTCAATTCACCAAGACTCTGTTTACTTTGTTAATTGTAAATATACAAGTTTCTTTTCAACAAAGACTAAGCCATTTTGCATGTTAACAACTGAGTAAATAAAGTACTTTTAGGTCCTGGTGAGACTTTAGCGTTTCCCTTGCATTAGAGCAATTGCTCACTATGGAGGGATGAGAAGGAGGCAGAGAACAAGAGGCTTCGCAGGCCCTGTGTCCCCAGAAAGCCCCAGCTGTAGCCATCCTGCCTATTTGGGGGTAGAGAGACTGTCAGGTCCTATAAGAATCTTCTGTTCCACCCATACCAGGGTTTTTATACCCCACTTTCCTTCTAACTGTTCTGGAGTCTGGTTCCAGCCTGCCTATGCCCTAGACAGGTAATCTTGGATATCCCTGAAAGTTAACTGCAGTGAATCAGTTGTCAATTTCTCACAAGCACTATTTTCCAAGTAGACCTAGGATTTAGATCTCATGTTTTATCTTAAAGAAGTTCCAGTGTTTCACCATCAAAAATGAGGTTTTTAATTTGTTTTGTTTTAGGTACTCTTTATCAGATGAAGGAAACCCTCTGTTCCAAATTTGTTGAGTGCTTTTTTAAATCAGAAAGGATATTGATTATTGTCAGAGGATTTTTGTTCAATTATTAAGATAAGTGTATATATTTTTTCCTTTAAGTGGTTAATGTGGTGAGTTACAATGGTTGATCAACTTCCAATTTCTAGAATAAGCCTAGTTAGGTCATGATACTATATATACACACCAGGTTTCCTTTTGCTAATATTTTGTTTAGGATAGTTGTGTCAATTTCCATGATTGAGATTGACCTACAGTTTCCTTTTTTTGTAACAGTGCTTGTTGGGTTTTTGATATTAATAGCTAATAATAATAATAGCAGCAATATATTATTGAATACTTATTTTTCTAAGTCCTTTTGACAACTCCTTTAATCCTTACAAAAAAATCTATGACGTATGTTGTTCTTATATATTTTGCACATAAGAAAGCTGAAAGCTGAAGCTAAACAACTTGCCTTATGATTTGCTTTTGTAAATGAACAGAGGTAGGATTTAAGCTTGGTTTAACTCCACCTCCTCATTCTGTTTTTTTCTTTCATTTTTATTGAGGTATAGTGACAAACAGGAGTTGTGTATGGTTAGAGTGTACCACTTGATGTTTTGATATACATACATATTGTGAAATGATCAGCACAATTTTTTTGAGTTAGTCTCACTCTATCATCCCAGGTTGGAGTGCAGTGGCATGCTCACAGACACCACAGCCTCCACCTGCTGGCTCAGGCGATCCTTCCACCTCAGCCTTCCAAGTAGCTGGAACTACAGGAACGTGCCACTACGATTGGCTGGTTTTTTCATTTATTGTAGAGACGAGGTCTCAGCAAGTTGCCCAGGATGGTATCGAACCTGTGAGCTCAGACAATCCTCTCACCTTGGCCTCCCAAAGTGCTGAGATTATAGGCATGAGCCACCGCACCCGGCCAGCAAGTTTCAAGTAGACAATATAGTGTAGTTCATTGTAGACACCGTGCTGTACATTAGATCTCCAGAACTCATTCCTCCACCATAACTGAACCTTTGTGCCCTGTCACCTGCCCCTTTTATTTCTTTGAAGCGCAACCACTATTCCCTTCTCTGCTTCTGTGAGTTTGACTATTTTATTCATTTTATTTTTTATTTGGATAGCTTAGGGGGTATACACGTTTTGGGGTTACATGGGTGCATTGTATAGTGGTGAAGTCTGGGCTTTGAGTGTGCCCACCACCCCCATCTGTGCACATGGTACCCGCTAGGTAATTCTTTTTATCTGTCCTCTACCTTCTGAGTCTTCAGTGTTCAGTATACTATTCTAAAAGCCTTTGCAGTTCCTGAGTTTAGTTCCCACTTACAAGTGAGACCATGCAGTGAGTTTGACAATTTTAGATTTCACATATACATGAACGATCATGCGGTATTTGTCATTCTGTGTCTCTGGCTTATTTCACTTAGCCTAATGTCCTTCAGCTTCATCTGTGTCATGACCTCATGAAATGAGTTGGGAGGCAGTTCCTCATGTTCAATACTCTAGAATAGTTTGTACAAAAATGTAATGATCTGTTCCCTGAATGAGCTATTGATTCCATGACTTTAGTGGTTATTGGATTATTAAGTTTTTCCATTTCTTCTTAACTCAGTTTGGTGAGTTATATTTTTCTAGGAGTTTGACCAATTATCAAGATCATAAATTTTGTTGGTACAAAGTTGTTTCTAATATTCTCTTATTTTTTTTTTTTTAATATGGGCAATACTTGGAGCTATGTCTCTAACCGGGTTTGTGATTTCTCTTTTTTCTTTATCAGTTGTATTTCAAGTTTGTCATTTTATTAGTCTTTCCTAAGGGCTTACTTTATTCTTCTCTATTATATGCTTCTTTTTAGTTTTCTTACTTTTTCTTCTTATCTTTATTGTTTCCCCTTTTCTACCGAATTTAAATTTATTTTGCAGTTTCTTCTCTAACTTCTGGAGTTGTGTGCTTACATAATTCATTTTCAGCCTTACTTCTTTACTAATCTAAATGTTTAAAGCTATGAATTTTTGTCTAATTTTGGCTTTAGCTGCATTCTGAAAGTTTTGATATGAAATCTTTTCATCACTACTTAGTTAACATATTTTCAATTTCCATTTTGAATTTTTGATCTATACATTGCTTAGAAGTGTTTTGTAGGGGTACCTGCATTTTGATCAATGTTTGTATACCTAACCCTGAATTATACATCTTTATAATAAAAATTTAAAAAAGAAGCGTTTTGTAATTTCAAATAAATTTTTAATTCTAATTTAATGTCACCATTGTCTCAACATATGGTGATTTTAGTTATTTTTCTTATTGATTTCTACTAATAAAGTTACAAAATGTGTTCTGTATGGTGCCAATTCTTTTAAAATGTATTAAAACTTACTTTATGGCACAATATACGGTCAGTTTCTATAAAGTAACCATTCTGAGTAGATATTGAGTGCAAATGTTCTATCTTTCCATTAGGTCAAGGTTTTTAATTGTTTTGTTTTCAAATCTTCTATGTCTTTACTGATTGTTCAAATGCTTGGGCTCTCCATTTCTGAGAGTATTACATAAAAATTTATTGTCATGGTGGTAGACTTATCCATTTTTACATACCTTTTCCATTTTTGCTTTCTGTATTTTGAAGCCTGTGATTAGGTGCATGCTAGTTTAGAATTAAACTTGCTGGCAAATTAAACCTTTTGTCATTATATAGTGACCCTCTTTACCTCTGGCAATCCTTTTTGCCTTAAAGTCTATTTTTTTCCTGAAATACTACAACTATAATAGCTTTCTTTTGACTAGTATTCACGTGCACATGTTTGTTTACTTGTCCTTTAAACATTTCTGTTTGCATCTGTTTTTGGTGTATGTCTTTATAAATGTTAATGATTTTCTTTTAACTGGAGAATGGAATCTGTATACATTTATTTAAATTATGAATATATCAGGATTTATGGCTCCCATAATATTGTATTTTTGTGATTTCTACTTGTCTTACCCCTTCCATGTTTGTTTCTCTCTCTTTTTTATCTTCTTTTGGATTGATTGGTTGGTTTCTGTCATTTCATTTTTTTTTTCTACAGTAGCTTAAGGTTCTCCACTCTATTCTATCGTTTCATGGCTACCATAGAATTTAGCATACATAGTTAATTTATCAAATAATAAAGTTAATCAATATCTAAACCCTCTCTCCAAATAAGGTAAAGTTCTTAAAATACTTCAGCTTCCATTACTCCTTCCTAACATTGTTATTGTATATTTTAATTCTATCTTTTTGTGATTCCCCAAGAATATTATTATTATTTGTACTATCTCATTCTTCTTTTCATTTTATATATTAACATTTCCCTAGTTTTATCTACATATTTCCTTCTTTCTTTGCTTTCATTTCTCTTCATATCTCATTCTTTCCATCTGGGATAATATCCCTTTTTCCTGAAGCATATCCTTAAGAATTTCCTTTGGTGAGGATCTGCTGCTGGTGAACGCTCCCAGCCTTTGTGTTTTTAAAAAGCCTTTTGTTTTTCCTGGTCCTTGAAAGACCTTTTTTTTTTTTTGATGAATACAATCTTCTTTTCTTATGCCATTATTTATCTTTCTGTTAGATTAAATTTGTCTATAACAGATGAGCATTTCGAATCTACCTTAGTGTGGCTGGCCTCATATGGAGACAAGATGGGTCATTACACAGATGGTGGATTTAAAGAAAACGGTAGCAACTCCTCCTCTTCCACTGCAAAATGACTCTCTTACCCAATCACCATAGAACTGGAAACGCCCACTTCTTGATTAAAGCACATGTTTCTAGAAGTCTTCTATTAAAATGCAGCTTTTCATCAGCAGGAAGAAATAGTATTCGTTATTATTCTCTGTCAGCAACATGTGGTGAGTTAATTCATGGAGTGCTTTTCACGAATGGGCTAGGTAATGATGTTAGCTTGGAGTGGGGTCACATAGGGATAAATAGGACAGTTATTCTTTTTTTATTGAAAATAAATTTTTATGGAATGAAGGAGGAGGACAGACTCTGAACAAGGGGCACTGCCCCAGGAATTCTGTCCAGACTGAAGAAGTAAGGTAGGACAATCTAGTTTGGGAGATACTAGGAGGAGAGCCGTTGTTCTTGGTGGGAGTGGTGAGGGGTTGTGGGGGGCGGGGGGTATGGAATACTGATCATGTGCTTCATCATTTTTCTTAGCTCCCCAACTCTGAACCCTCACAGTGAAACCACCCTTACAAACTTAATGAGAATTACAAACCAGGCTTTGGGCAAAATCATAATTAGACACTGACCAGGAAGCACTGGTACCCTTTGAGCCACTTCCTTACAGTTGCTAACCGAGAGACACATAGTGTGCTGACCACCTGCTTCTCCATTGTTCTATACATAAGATCTCTGATTCTAGAACAATAAGACTTTTGCTCAAATACTGCTTAAGCTGTTTTACAGATCCTAAATTCGAGCAAAATGACTGATGTCAAGAAAACCTCCCAGCAAGAAACCAACTCAACACAGGTGCAGCTTCTTAATCTCCCTGTCCTATGACTTTACCCTACACTTTTTGACCAATAAGTGATCCTTCATACCTCAGCCTGCCATCCATCCCATCATCCGTTTGCTTCCCTTAAAACCCCTATCCCAGCTAGGCATGGTGGCTCATGTTTATAATCCCATGACTTTGGGAGGCTGACATAGGAGAATCATTTGAAGCCAGGAGTTTAAGACCAGTCTGGGCCACACAGTGAGACTCCATCTCTAAAAAAATCTTTTTCATTAAAAAAAAATCCTATCCCCAAACCTCTTGAGGAAGCAGATTTGAGGTTTCCTCATTTGGGGGCCCTATGATTAAATGCTTTCTCTGCTGCAGACCTCCATGTCTTGATATATTGCCTTGGCACACATTGGGCAACAAACCTGTCACAGTTACAACACCATGCCTCCCTCTTCTTCCTTGACTGGTATCCTTGCCCCTAGTTTAAAAGAGAAAATAAAGTGTTAGATGAGAACATCATCTGCCTGGGTTCCTATGCTCTCATCTCCCTCAGAACTTGGCTCTGCAAGCTGCTTCTCCTCTTGCCACTGGCTCTTTCCTCTTTTGCTTATAAACAAGCTTAAGTTTATTCCATTAGGAAAGAAAAACACAAAACCCTTCTACTGTTACAAATGTATTACAAAGCTCACTGTAGGGTTTTGGAAATACAAAAATTTACAAAGAACTTCCAAGGAAGAAAGTTAAAACCCACATTTGAAGTTAATAACCTTTAACATTTTTCATATTACTTTTTGAATTTTGTTTTGTATGGGTATTCTCTCTCACTCTCCATCCACCCTCTTTCCTACATACAAAATTAGGATGATTATGTAGATCTAATTTCTAATCTACTTTGTCCTCCCATTAAAACAAACTCATTCTGTTTTTATAGTCTTCCTTTCCCTTAAAAACATTGAGTCTACACTTCCTGTCCACACTTCCTTCCTCTTATTCAGTTCCCAAATTCTTGTTCTATAGCCTGGTGCCTTCTGTCCCTGACTAGAAGCTGGCAGATGCTGTCAGCGTCCTTACTGGTAGCAAGTCTGGTAGACATTTTTTATTCCTCATCTTATAGAACTTGTAGTGACAGCTGTCATTATTGGTTACCATCTCTTGGAAAATCTCTCTTCCCTAAATTTTCATGAAAATGTTACCCTGTTTCCCTATGTCTCATTTCTTCTTAGGACATACCTTGAGTTCGTGGGATAGTCTTACTTACCAAGTGATAGTTCATGAATCAGTCCTCAATCATTTTCTCATTCTCCAGTGTCTGGGCAATCACATCTCTACCAATAATTCTATCTGAAACTCAGACTTCTCTCATGAGTTTCAAACACACATAGCTGGATATATCACCGGCACCTTAAACTCAACATGACCAAAGATGAACTCGTCCCCGCATGCATGACAGTTTGATGGGGCAGCCTAAGAATGGCAGACATCATTCTACCTACGTTCTCTTGGTCAGAACTCAGTCACATGCGTACACCCAATAGCAAGAGAGGCTGGCTGTGTGCTTAGGAGGACAAAGGAAGCAGTTGGGTAACCAATCTGCCAGTCTCCATCACTGCTACCCAAGAGGAGTAAACAGGGCAAAAGGCACCAAAAAGAGTGACTTCTGCAAGGTCAGTTGATAAGCAATCAGAATGGCAAAACGAGAGTACCCTGGAAATAGTCTTTCTGGGAAGTGTGGGATGAAGCCACTCTGGAGATTATGCAAAAAGAACTCAGAAAACAAAGGCAGATATTAAAAGCAGCACATCAACATGATTTGCGCATCCACGAAGCTGTCCAAAATGAGCTCAGCAAGTGAGCATGAGGTCAGCAAAGAACATCTCCAGAGTGTCCAGATGGGGCATTTCTCAGCACAGGGACTTCCAGCGTTCTTTCAGGAGGACACCAGGACAGGCTTAGGTAATGCATTGGCACACTTTCAGTCATCATTCTCCTTTTTGTTCCATCTCTGTTGCAAGTTTGAAAATGTTTTATATGCTTTCAGATTTCTGATCATTTCAAAAATAGCTGAGATATTTCAGTTTTGGTTTTTTGTCTCTCAATCCTTCTCCTTAACTTTCTCCATCTCTCTATTTTCCCAACTCTTCCTGCCAAGTATCTTCTAGAAAGCATGACCTCAAAAGATGGAGGAGGCTTAGAGCAAACACAGACTGGGTTCCTGTTCTTTCTGAGTTCCCTTTGCTTGAGCCATTAGTTATTTGGTGACTATGTGGTACAAGGCATCGGTCCCATCAGACCAAATAATGGGCACTATAGTTAGCTGGGTCTGCAGCCTGTACCACCATGCCTAGCTAATTTTTAAATTTTTTATACAGACAGCGTCTCAAAATGTTGCCCAGGCTGGTTTTGAACACCAGGGCTCAAGCAATCCTCCTGCCTTGACTTACAAGTGCTGGGAATACAGGCACGAGCCATTGTACCCGGCTTCAAAATAATAATATTAAAAAGTCTACATTTTTCTGTTCTGAGTCATGTCTCTTTCTTTCCTTTTCATTCCCACTGCTACTATCTCTTAACTGTTCTGTCTTGTTTTTAGTTTTTGGGAGGTTCCTCTAGCGCCGTGATTAAGGGCATGGGCCCTTGAGCCAGAACACACTAGCAAATCCCAACTCTGCCAGCTACGTGAATTGGGTAAGCCCTTACCCTCTCTTCACTCAGTTTCTTCACCTATACAAGAAGGAAAATGATAGAACCCATCCAAGAGACAGAGATGAAGATTAAATAGGTTAATTCTTGTAAAGCACTTAGTGCAGTGCCTCCTCGTGTGTCTAACAAATTCTACTCCTCCTCCTCCTCCTTCTTCTTTCTTTCTCCCCATATTAACCCATTCAGAATTGCAGGGATGGAGCATTGAAACTCTTGATTTTCTTGCTAACAACCTTCATAGACTCTGTATGACCAAATAGATACACAGTGTCATTCAGGGCCTTTTATGATCTGGCCATAACATTCCCTTCCAGAAGATTTTCTTCTCATCAGAAGCTACCACAGGCCTATTCCTCAGGCACCCCTGTCTCCTTCCAGCTCTGCCCCTTAGCACGTGCATTCTCTTAGACTGGAATCTTACCCATCAACATGGTGGTTTTGCTTCTGACGTGCTGCTCTCTCCTCGTCCTGAGCAGGAATGACCTGAGGTTCCTTCCTCACAACCTGAGCACCTGTGTAACTGTCTGGGGGATGCTGATGTGCACTGAGGAGAACAGGAGGGCGTTTGTACCCACTTGGATACTCGAGCATGTTCAAGGTTCATCTTTACACAACTCAATTCTCTCATCTGTAAAGTGCAGAAAGCAAGACCATCTCTTTTCCCATCCTGAATGTTATTAAGAGGTTTAACTGTGGTCAAGAATGGGAAAGTTGTGTGGGAAGAATAATAAGCTATGCAAATATACAAAATACCATCATTATTATAATAAACAGGACTGAATGGAAATAGTATGCCCAAGACTTTGCTTCATTGCCAGACATAATTAGTACCAGCTTGAATGTCACTATGTGCTGTGCAAGGTTTCATTTCATTTTTACAGCAAGTCTCAAGGAGGTGCAGGAACTTGCCCAAGCTCCTGGGATTGGTTGATGATGAACTCTAAGGCTAGAGTTTGAATCCAGATCTATATGTCTCTGGAGGCTGGTTCCTTGGCAGTGACCCCTTGTCTCCTGTCCACGTGAATGATGTCAAGACTGCATGGGATTTGAAGAAGTATCTGCAGGGCAGGGACTTTAAACCACAGGAAGCGTCAGCCTCCACTGGGAAAGTATCTCAGCACTCAGCTGCCCAAATGCTGCCCCAGAGACTAGAGCCATCAGCTCTTAGAGTCTCTGCATTTTGAAGACTTCTCCCAGAGTAGTCAAACATTCATCTTGGCTCGGTGCAGTGGCTCACTCCCATAATCCCAGCACTTTGGGAGGCTGAGGAGAGAGGATTGCTTGAGCCCAGGAGTTCAAGAACAGCCCCGGAAACATAGTGAGACATCATCTCTACAGAAAAAAAAGTGAAAAAATAAGCCAAGTGTGGTGGTGTGCACGTGTAGTACCATCTACTCAGGAGGCTGAGGTGGAAGGATAACCTGAACTCAGGAGGTCAAGACTGTGAGAGCTGTAATTGTGTCACTGTACCCCAAGCCTGGGCAGTAAGCAAATAAAACCTTCTATTCTTAAATATGAATTATCTGAGCAAAACTATGTGCCAGTCTTTGTGCTAGGCACTGGGGCACAGTCATGAGGAAATATTGGCTTTAAGGATCTTGTATTTTATTTATTTATTTAGGAATGGGTATCTCACAATGTTGCCTAGACTGGTCTTGAACTCCTGGGCTCAAGTGATCCTCCCACCTCAGCTTCCCAAAGTTCTGGGATTACAGGCATGAGCCACTATGCTCAACTGAGCTTGTGTTTTAGAAGAGAATCGATGATGTGGGCATTTGTAACCCTGAGCAACACACCCTAATGATGCTTACATACACGTCTATGGGATTGTGAAGAAGTGAATACCAGGCTTTGCCTGAGAGCCTGGAAAGGCATCTCAAAGGGTTAACACTTGAGCAGGGACCTGCAGGGTGAGACAGAAATTATCACTTGGAATAACATGCCGAGAAGGTATTTATTAAACATGAAGCAGCTCAGCTCAAATTTGGAATTGGAAAGATGACTCGTGATGTCAAGAAGGAGAGGTGTGAGAAGGAAAACCACACCCCAGGCAATCCAGCTTTCTCTTTCCAAATGACGTTCTGTTCCGGTCTAGGTCAGCCACCCCTCACACTTGGACCCTCTGTTGTTAGGATTTGCACTGCGTGTAGACATCCCTCCCACATGTTACCCCTAATACTTCTTACTTCCTGCCTCCTCCATCCCTCCTTCCCTCTCCCTTCTCTTACTCCTGTCTTCACAATCTTTTTCCTGGGCCTCAAGTTCTCCCAATCCTTATAGTTCACAGTTCCTTTTCTGACTGCCCTCACTCCACCACACTGCCTGGACCCCTCTGACAGCCATTTCAGTGACACGTTAGCTAATGTGCCTCCCTTGCCCAAGTACAGAAAACAGTTTGTTTTAAACACATAAATGAGTCACTTTAATAGCATAATATCTGGGGATCCCAAAATGTTTTCTCTAAGAAACATAGTCTAGGCTCAGCCAGTAATCTATCTCCTTGGGAGGCCGAGGTGAAAGGATTGTCTGAGCCTGGGGGTTTGAGATCAGCCTGGGAAACTTGGTGAGACCTATTCTATACAATAAATCACAAGAACTAGTCAGGCGTGGTGGTGTGTGTCTGTAGTTCCAGCTACTTGGAAGGCTGAGGCAGAAGGATCACCTTAGCCCAGCATGTCAAGGCTGTGGTGGCCATGAGCATGCTATTGCACTCCAGCCTGGGTCACAGAATGAGACTCCAACTCAAAAAAAAAGGCCTGGTTCAGTGGCTCAAGCCTATAATCCCAGCACTTTGGGTGGCCAAGGCGAGCAGATTGCCTGAGCTCACAGGTTCAAGACCAACCTGGGCAACTTGGTGAGACCTTGTCTCTACAAAAAAAAAAAAAAAAAAATCAGCCAGGTGTGGTAGCATGCACCTGTAGTTCCAGCTACTTGGAAAGCTGAAAGGATTGCCTAAGCCCAACAGGTAAAGGCCGTGGTGGCCGTGAGCGTGCTACTGCACTCCAGCCTGGGCAACAAGAGTGAGACTCCAACTCAAAAAAGAAAGAAAGAAATGTAGTCTAAGGAAAATCGAACATTAAAATTAATTGAGCAGACAACAATCTGTCCATACAGACACATTTTGAAATGTAAAGCTTGGGTATGTATGTTTCCATTGGGTTACACAAGAGTTTTGTTTGTGGTGCACCAAGTCTGAAAGGGTGAGCTTGTCTCCTTTTTGGAGATACTGTTTGCATGCTTATATTTACATTTTCTGTAGAACTATGCAATTTGTTCTTATGCCTGCTTAGCTGATCATGAATTAGAGAGAGACTTAATGTTCTGCTCATCTGACAAAAATGATATATGACTTTAAAGATTCTTTGCATATATATATAGTGTATAGATAGAATTTCTGCTATTTTACTCTATGTCTTGGAGGCCCAGGGTCAAAATAAATTATAAGTGCCATGGGCACATCAAACAGTTTCTAAAAGCATTCCAGATACATTTAACTTATTATCCTGATAATTTCACCTGTTTGCCGATGATGACATGTCGTTAATCAGATACCACTGAAGCCTCTTTGAACCAACCCTTGTGGCTCTCAGGCTGTGAGGTAGCTTACTGCCACCTTGGCTTTGTTCTCGCAGGGTTCATGCCCTTGGTTCTCTTGCTCCTGTCCTTCTGCCTTGTTCAAGTGACTTAGGTATCAAGGGGAAAGTCCCAAATGAGGATTTCTTGGCTCCACTCACCGATACCCTATGCTTCCTTGTGTTTATCTTTGCTTGGCCTGCAATCATATTTTCAATGTGTTTATTCTAAACCTTTCTGGTCTGTTCAACCCCTATACCTCAACTCTAGTTACTTGTTCTTGGTGAATGACTTTGGTTTCCACCCTTTCGAGGAAAAAAAATTTTTTTTTGAGGTTGGGTCTCTGTCACCCAGGTTTGAGTGCAGCGACACGATCACAGCTCCCTGCATCCTGGACCTTCTGGGCTCAGGTGATTCTTCTGCCTCAGCCTCTCACATAGTTGGGACTACAGATGTATGCCACCACACCCAGATAATTTTTTTTTGAGTTTTTGTAGAGACGAAGTCTCACTATGTTGCCTAGGCTGATCTTGAACTCCTGGGCTCAAGTAATCATCTGGCTTCAGCCTCCCAAAGTGCTAGGCTTATAGGTGTGAGCCACTGTGCCCAGCCTACAGAGGAAATTGATGTGGTCATCTAAATCCCCTTGCCGTATGTCCCTGAATCCTCACTTTAGTTCTGCTTACCATGCAATTCAGAGAGGGAGCCATGCCTCATCTCCAGGGTTGTTTCCATTTGATCTCTCCTCCCTCTCTTCAGCAGGAAGCCTTCTATCATATCATCTCCAGCTAGGCTTTCTCCACGGGCTCTCATGCTACCCTCTTCCTGCCTCCTCCAGCCCTTCCCAATATCACACCATCTGCTTTTCTCCAAGGTAGCCTCTAAGCTCTCTCCTCCCATTCTTATCAGTACCTTCTAGCATAGGAAATTATCCTGCCCTCACCTTCCTATCCTCCTTCAAGCTCTTTGACTCTATGCCTCTCATTAGAGTTAGCAGGTTCTTTCTTCCATTGCTATGTATGTACCTCTTTCCTTCAGACTTTCATGGTTTCTGTCTGTTATGCTGTGATGTGTCTTGACAATTTTCCATCACCGGATGACAAACTTTCATTCAGGAGCTCTATCTAATGTGGGTTTCCTGCAGTATCCAGCACAGTGAAGGACAGGTTTTGCTTAAGTTGTGCCTTCTCGGCAAGTCCACAATGAGTTTTCCATTTAAAATTCTAATTTGTCTTCCTCCAGCATTCCTGCTTTCCCTTCTCCCTTATTAGCTATAACATGTTTAATTGCAAATAAGATTGCTTTTGAATAACAGTCTCCCAATAATTTATACAAGTATAACTGAGTGATCTGGAATCATCACTGTCTGATAAAGGTGACACAGGGAAATGCAACAGGTCCAAAGTTATAATTCATAATGAACTCAACCAATTGTTTTTTACTTTATATACGGAATGATTTGGATAGTCTATAGATGAGAAGTTTATTGAGTAAGAATCGTTAAGTCGTCTCCTGCTACGGGGAAGGGGAGGGAGAAGAGAGCATGCTGGTTGATCTCCAGCTACAGCTGGCCTATTGGACCAGCCCAGGTCAGTATGGAAGACAGCATGATGGCCTGGGCTGACTCAGACCTTGCTGTCAGACCCCTGGATATTAAGGAACTGGCTAACAGTTCAGAAAGGGCCTCTTGGGGCAAGTAATAAGGGTTGTGCTCTGCTGGAGGTCTGGGTTTTGACATAATCCCCAAGCTGATCACCTATGGACAGCTGACACTCCATGACCACACACTCAAGAGAAGTTTTAGCCACCAGAACTATTGGAAAGAAGGAATGGAATAATCTCCACCAGAGACTTTGACATTATTTTATCTCTTTGGGGCCATCTGTACCAAGAGGTTTGTCTTTCTTTTATGATTTATTTAGCTTAGTTAGTATGAGGACACACTAGCTTTATTAAGAGGGAAAAACAATCAATGAAGCTGTCAGTGAGAAGGAGGCATGGGAGAGAGAAAAGGGAAGCCACCAAGGACACTGAGACCACCAAAGAAGAGTTACATTGTGTGCAGGGAAGTCACCAAGTGGTTGATATAGAGATGCCTCTTCATGTACCATGACAAAGTCTGAGAGCAGCTTTTCCAGCTCTGATAAAGACCCGCTGGAGTCTTCCAACTCGACTAGTGGAGAACTTAAGTAATCTCGATAAATACTAATGTCAACAATACTGCATTGTTGCAGAGTGTTTTCATCCCAGCATAATATGTCTTGAAGCATATGGTTCCCAGGGCAGAAGATCAGAGAGAGTGCTAAAAATTACCCAGCAATAAGAAGGATAATTTCCTTGGGCTGTTTCTAATCGACAGAGCAGATGTTGAGTTCAACTGAAATGTGTTGCTGGGACTGTCTGGGATTCACAATGCATTGTCATCACTTGAGATTGTCACTCCAGATACAATCAACCCTCTGTGTAGACACTCTGGAGGAATGGAAAGATTTGTGTGATCTACATTTAGTCATTCTAACATTAACCTAACAAGACCCCTTCCTGGGCCCTGATGTGTCTTGGTCACTCTGAACAGACCACTAAAATCTGACTGAGTATCTTTTGTTGAGTCAGTCTTTGTTCTCCAGGCTGGAATATGGTGGCATGATCATGGCTACCACATCCTCAACCTTCTGGGCTCAGGCAATCCTTCTGCCTGAGTAGTTGGAACAGGTACATGTCACCATGCCCAACTAACTTTTTAATTTTTTGTAGAAACAAGGTCTTATTATGCTGTCCAGTCTGGTCTCGAACTCCTGGGCTCAAGTAATTCGCTTGCTTAGGCCTTCCAAAATGTTGGAATTACAGGCGTGAGCCACCACATCCAGCAACTCTTTGAGTTTCTACCACTCATCATGCTTCCTTAAGAATAATGCAAATGAGAAAGCAGCAAAAGGCTTATTATAAATTTGTCTGCTCAAAATAAAATTACTTTAACAAATCCTTCTTCCATAAACTATGCAAAATATTAGCTCCAGAAATGCAGCATTTATTCTACAGATGATATAAATAGGGAAATGTAGGAATGCTATACCGAATTGATGACAAAGGCATTTTCTGACTTCTAACTCTAGACTGTCCCACCATTCCTTTTTATCTTCCTGAAACATTGTAACTGAATGAAATCTACTCGTTATCAACTTACTAAAGTTAAACAAGAAAATGTAAGTGGTGATAACTGTGCACAGTAGGTACTTCCTAAGTATGTGTTGAGTTGAAGCGACTTTGAAAATAGAATTTCTTTTTCATAGATTGTGGCACCCAAGAATTCAACAAACTCATTTTGGGTTTCCTTGAATTTCACTCACTTACTCAGGAATGGATTCTGAAAATATCTTATGACAAGAAGCACCAGGGTAGCTGGGTGAGAGTCTTAGCAGGAAAACTCACTTACCAAATTCATTTCCAGAGCAGAAGCCACATTTCTTCGACTCAGCTGTACAATGTTCCTCATGTGAGTTGTTTCCCTGAAACTGGGGCCAGGTGACGTGGTCTGTGGTAGCTTCTGTACCTGAGGTGATTTATAGGCGCTGTGCCTGCACCTCTCCCAGACAGAGGGGTTGTCAGCAGGGAGACTTTGATTCATGAGAGAAAGCAAAGGAAAAGCTCTTTGACATGAGTCATCACAGTGTTTGGATTTCCAAAGTGAGTTTTAGATGAGGCCTTGTTGAGTATTCTAAGGACTAGGAGAAGAAAAAAAAGAAAGAAAAGAGAAGAAAAGGGAAGGATGTTTGATGTAAAGCTTATAGAAATTCTGTTGAAATGTAACACAAGGCAGATGGCTTGCTCTGGGAAGTGAATTAGGTTTAATGGGCGCTCAAGTTTGTGTTGTTTTTAGCCTAACAAAGAAAAACACCAAGTAACTTTCAAGATGGCTTTGTGGCCATTAAGAAAAGGGATGAGGAGAAAGGAAACTGCCTTCAGGATGTGAGGGGATGTGAACACGTTGGACTGGGTCAGTGTACACGAATTCTGATCTGTGCTAACCAGCGGCATGTACTGAGGAGAATGATTTATGTTCTCCAGTCTCTGTTTTCTCATGTATTCGATGGAGACTTGGATCACACAGTTTCCAGTGTTATTGTGGTACTCCACTTCTGGGAGGCCCCAGCTGAATCATGACAGCATGCATCACTGGCTCACTATATACTGGGCTTGCGCTAAGAGATTTATATATTTTTTCTCATTTACACTTTGTAAACAATCCTGTGAGATAAGTCAGTCAGTTCTCCTTATTTTAGAGAAGGAAATTGAGTCTTGAAGAAGTTAGAAAACTTACTAGACTGCACAGGTATAGAAGGTTCTGGAAATAGTACTATTGCCTCTGGATCTGCCTCTCTCAAGGGAACTGAGTGAGTGAGGAGGGGAAAAGGGAGCTGGGCCTCTGTCTCTTAACTTTCAAAAAGAGGCATCAACCTCATCCCAAACCTATCCCAGTCTAGTACTGGGAGTTGTCAGTTTCAGAGCTCCTCCCACATCCACGTAAAAGTTTTTTTCTTTTATGTTCAATTGCCAAGACTTGGGAACTCAGGTGAGATGAAGAACAGAGGTCTTCTTTGGGAACCATGGAGGAATTCTGTAGGGACCATTGGCCCCAGTCTGAGGAAACCTCTCTGGGAAGGTCAGTAGCTCCAACTTTGCAGGAAAGGGACCTGGAAATCTTAGAGTTTTAGAATTTTCAGAATAAAGGGAATTTTTGCATATGGCTATTCTAATATATTAGACTATCTGAAATCAATATCCAACTCTGCCTAAAACCAGATCCTGAGGCTGCAGAAGATTCTGGTCTCTCCGGAACTCTCCTGGGCAGGCTGATAAAGAAGCTCTGAGGGCTGTAAACAGAAATCTTTCTGGGCCCAAAGACTCATTGGCTCCTCTGTATCTCCCAGGCTATGTGGTGTTCAGACACTGACACCATTCTAAGGTGGGATTTTGCCAAGGAAATTAGAGTCCGGTGGCTCTAAGGAGACAACTAGGAAATGCAATTTGGATTTATGTTGACTGTCAAGACCATGGGTCACTAGAAGTCCAGACATTTCTCTTTTTCCTTGACACAAAAATGTGGGCAGGACAGCCTTCTTGGTATCCTTAGATTTGATTTCCTTGCCTTGACTGAATAATGGAAGATTAGGTCACTTGGAAACATGTTCAAGGGAAGAATGTTAATTATAGCCTACTCTTTCTTTTACAGTGTCATTCTGTTAGTGGCTTATCCAGAATTTTCCCTTCACTCTTCCCTTATACTATCTGTGTGTGTGTGTGTGTGTGTGTGTGTGTGTGGTGTGTGTGTGTGTGTTTTTAACATCTTGGATACTGTACTTATTTGATAGTGGAGAGGAGATTAAGGAGAAGGCCCAATCAATGAATGCTGGGTGGTGCTAGTGTTGCTGAACACCAGGGATCCAGTCATGGTATGGTTGCTCACTGTGCAGAAAGACAATCACTGAGACAATGGTATTGCTAGAGAAGAAAGATCTTTTTTTTTTGCTTGTCTTTTACCCATTTTATTTTATTTTTATTTTTTATTAATCAGTATTTTTTATTATGGTTTTGTGGGGTACAGTTAAGGGTTAGGTGTACAATTACGTTTCATTCAGGCACCCTGTTGATAAGAGGTGTTTTCCCATCCCCCAACAGATATTTGCTACTGTTAATCCCATCCCCGTCCCCCCCATAGTTTCCCAGTACCGTCAGTCATTTTCTTATAGTATTACATTGGATGTTCAAGGTCCATTATATGAGTGAGAACATGTGATATTCGGCTCTTTGTTTCTGTGAGAGGTCACTCAGTATTATAGACTCTAGTTCCATCCAGGTTGCAGC